>NW_015163128.1:488686-518098 GCF_001447785.1 Gekko japonicus
TCCAGCACCATAGTTCAAAAGAATCTATTCTTCGGCGCTTGGCCTTCCTTATAGTCCAACTCTCGCAGCCATACATGACTACTGGGCATACCATTGCTTTGACCATGCGGACTTTTGTTGGCAGGGTGATGTCTCTACTTTTTATCATGCTGTTTAGGTTTGCCATCGCTTTCCTCCCAAGGAGCAGGTGTCTTTTAATTTCATGGCTGCTGTCACAGTCTGCAGTGATCTGGGATCCCAGGAACGTGAAGTCTGTCACTACTTCCATGACTTCCCCTTCTATTTGCCAAGGAGTGATGGGGCCGGATGCCATGATCTTAGTTTTTTTTTATGTTGAGCTTCATGTTTAGCAGGAGACACAAAACGTCCATTCCATACTCAAGCATGACCCAAAAACATGCTTATCTTTATATGTAAGTTAAATGCAGTACTAGCAGGTAGGGATGAAAACAATTAGATGTTTAAAGTTTGTATATTGCTAAACGTTTAAACTAGCCTTGCTTTGCAAATGCTACAGGCAGACCTTGGAAATCATGCAGGGACAGAGCTCAACAAACACATTAGGCTGGTTGCTGGGGGTGGAGGTGAGAAAAAGGTGGAGCTGGGAAAGGGCATCATTAAGTTTTACTTGTATTCTGCTCCTTCTCTATTCCAGTTGCCACAAGAACAGATCAGGCTCTTGCAGCAGCAGGTCAAAAATCCACGGCTTGAATATATTTTAATCACAATTTCCCTGACTTTGCCTGACTTCTCACCAATTTCCCCGACTTTCCCTGACCAATTTCCATTTCCCTGACTTTCACAAAAGGGACAACCCTGTAGTATCAACATACTAATTTGTGTACAGGAAAGGTTTGCGATATTATTCTGAGGAGAAAATTTTAGTGATGGAATGAAAAAGTACATATAGATATATAAACCAGAAAGGTTTATAGAAAGGGAGGGGAAACCAGCTGTTTTCGCTGGACTGAGCCTGTTGCATTTTAGTGAAATCTGACGTGAAAAAGGCTATTTTATACATTTGCTCCATTTGCATTTTTACAAAATGAGTCAGTAATGTCACTTGCTCCGTTCTGCTGCCATTGTCTCAAATTCCTAGCTAGACAGTCTATTCCAGATACTTTCTGGGCGATTTCTCACTAGAGCTGCCTCGCAGCGCAGCGCCGTTTGCCCCAACACAAACATGTCAATTTCACACCCAAGACTGCAGGGCTGCATTTGACTCGCGGCTTCGCCCGATTTCCTCCGCAGTTTCATGATCCTCAAAAACCAGGATCATGAAACTGCGTAGGAAATCGGGCGAAGCCGCGAGTCAAAATGCAGCCCCGGAGCTTTGGGTGTGAAATTGACATGTTTGTGTCGTGGCAAACGGCGGCTGTGCTGCGAGGCAGCTCTAGTGAGAAATCGCCCTCTGTCTGTTCACTTCGAGAGACACATTATATTTGCATATTATGCACAGGTCATGACTGTTAGATGCCCTTTTGGTATATCAGGTACAGAGCAGTGCTCTTGAAGAGTGAGATTCAACTGCTCCATCCTAGGGGGTCATCAATTAGACCTCAGAGGCTCTGAAATGTAAGCTAACTCAATTCAACATTTTTAAAATTGGTTAAATTGAGAAAATAATAAAAACAATAGTCCAGTAAAACAGAAGTTATGCACACTTCTAGTCTACACTAGGCTCCTAAAACAAAAGATACAGCATTCTGCACTCACTCACTGGCTTTTCACAACAACCAAGGACATGCTGAGACACAACGTCATCTCTGGAATCCTACTGCTGGATCAAGATTAACGTCTGAACTTTTGAAAGAAAAGGATAGACATTATTCTTGCTTCTTTCCTCTTTTTAAGACAGGACACGTCATGCGTAAGAACACTGGTAGGACAGTCCTTCTGACTTAAGCACCAAACTATTCATTATATTTTTTAAAAACAGGAGACAACAGCTTCACGATAAGGCATACCAGAGTTAGACAATTTTATTGTCATAATTATAGTGATTTAATGGCTAAGTTTAGAAAGGGATGCCAAGCCCAATACGAGACAATTCCCTGTGGGCAATCAAGACACGGAAGTGTTTATGCAACTTTAAAATCCATGTTATCAAGGACTTAAGTTTGTTTTAATTGAATTGGACTACGGCCTTAACTGCAACAGGGTTCAATTAAACTTTGCAATCTTTATTGTATACTTTTATAAGCATTCTCTTGGAATAGACTTTCCAGTAAAGGTAAAGGTAAAGGTTCCCTTGCTTGCAAGCCAGTCGAGTCCGACTCTAGGGTTGCAGTGCTCATCTCCGTTTCCAAGCCGAAGAGCCAGCGCTGTCCGAAGACGTTTCCGTGGTCATGTGGCTGGCATGACTAAACACCAAGGCACACGGAACGCTGTTACCTTCCCACTGAAGTGGTACCTATTTATCTACTTGCAATTTCTTGCTTTCAAACTGCTAGGTTGGCAGGAGCTGGAACTAGAGACGGGAGCTCACTCCGTCATGCGGCACCCGGGTCTCTAACTGCTGAACTACTGACCTTGCACAGCCTGCAGTTCAGCATCTTAACCACTAGAGCCATCGCAGCTTCTTTTCCAGTAGTTTCATATATATTTTAGGGAACGAAAACGGACTACAAGTTCCCAGTGGAATACCATATTCCGAATATGACAGTCTACAAACATGCACGTGACTTTTCAATTTTAAAATACTCCTGAAGCCAAGCCTCTGGCAACACAGCAAGAAGCAAGAATTAGCATCTCTACTTGTCAAGTTCAAAATGACAATTTATCTGATGCACACACAGAAAAACTTGTATTTCCCTTCCTGTGCTGCCTTGTCAATATGGATGTGTCCGTTTCCAGGAAGGAAAGACCTATCCCTACATCTGGCACTACAAAACAGTAACAGGATAGTAAACTAGCATATTACATACAGTGTATAAGGTGCCCACCAACAGAATTAGAGCGGGATACATTACATTTCTGATTGTCTTGCTAGAAGTTCATGACAGAATTCTAAAAGGAAGGATCAATTATGCATCCCATTTTCTCTTCCTTCATACCCCTCCCAACTCCGCTGGACAACAACTTTTACAATACTTAAGATTCTGGGAACTGTGCTCTTTTCACTAAATACAGATTAATGTATGACATTCTTCATATATATATGAAGAATGTCATACATTAATGTATGTACACTCATATATCAGGGACTTTCATTGCCTATAGCTACATAAGTACAAATATGCTTGCAAAATATTTGGAGAGATACTAAGTAATGCCCTCATTTAAACTCAAGATTAAAGGTAAAGGTTCCCTTGCTCGAAAGCCAGTCGAATCCGACTCTTGGGTTGCGGTGCTCATCTCAGTTTCAAAGCCGAAGAGCCAGCGCTGTCCAAAGACGTTCCCGTGGTCATGTGGCCGGCATGACTACACACCAAGGCGCACGGAACGCTGTTACCTTCCCACTGAAGTGGTACCTATTTATCTACTTGCAATTTCTTGCTTTCGAACTGCTAGGTTGGCAGGAGCTGGAACTAGAGACGGGAGCTCACTCCGTCATGCGGCACACTCGGGTCTCGAACTGCTGAACTACTGACCTTCCACAGCCTGCAGTTCAGCGTCTTAACCACTTGAGCCATTTTAGTCCATGTAATGAATGCTTTGAGATCACACCTGTAGATAGAAAACTGGTTTTATTTATTCGGATATCAGTATTTAGTATTTATTAGTATTTAGGGGATTTGCCCAATCTGTCTGCATACTTGTATCTATTTGGCTACATATTTTACATTGTTATATGCTTCCTGTGTGTAACACTGCCATACGATAAATAATAAATTTATCCATTTAAGAGAAGGCTTTAAGGATCCATGTTCAGGGAAACTAAATACATTGTGCAACTTAAACACTGGCTGGCAGCCCTCCCCACGGTAACCAGTACTCATGAGGATGTATTTAAGGTTTCCTTTCACCCATTCATGAGCCACAGAGAATATTTAGATGAGTTGTATCTGTCTGGTTTAGAACCATCTAGTAACTGGTGTGCACTAAGCACACACATACAACCAATGGATAAAGGAAATCTAGAGTGGTCTAAACTAAATAGCTACAGGCAGACGGACATGCCAAATGCTAAAATTTTCACGAAACACAAGACTGGCAGTAGGCAATAATATGGCACATTGGCTGTGACCAGGGGTCGTTTCGTAGAAAAAGAGCTAGGGGAACTCATTATCATAACTCATTAGCATATGCCACACCACCTGACATCACCGGAAGTGTGTCATAAGGCCACACCCCCTGACATCACCGGAAGTGTGTCATAAGGCCACACACCCCGCCCCCAACGGTCCCGGCCGCTGCCGCCGGCCTTGCAGCTCCACGGGGAGAGGCAGGGAGGAAGCAACTTACCCTCCCTCTTCTCCTGCCTCCTCCTGGCTGAATAAGGGCCAGATGCGGGGCGGCCGGAAGCAGGGGGCGGGGCTTCATCATGTGCCCCGCCCCCGTACCTCACCCGGGGGAACTGCGATCCCCCCGAAATGACCTCTGGCTGTGACCCATCGGCTCCTGAGAACGCTGAGAATGCCAGATTCTAGCAGCATTTGCTAACACTCCCTCACTACGCTCTCTTCATCCTAGAATAAATATATTTTGTTCACAATCCCACTTCCATTGCTCCTAACTCTTACCTGGATCCCAGGTAAATATCCCTTCCCAGTTGCAGTCTGGGTGAAAATCCATAACTACATGCTGAATGCGTCTATTGATGTTGAAATGAGAGAATGGCCTGAAACATAGGCATAGATGGTACTGTACACCAGACAGAATCTTTAAAATGCCAGACTGCCTCCAAGATGGGAAATAAACTATTTAAAGGAAGTAGTTCAGCTCCCAACATGCTGTGTTTTAAGTGTGTCCCCCCCACACACACACACTGTTTAACGGTACTCAACAGCAGATTCATTGGTTTGCTGCCATCACATTTAATGTGGCCATTACTGTGCCTTCCTTAGGACCTATTACTTGCTTGATATACAATGGACTAAAAGAGCAAGCTGGTGTCCTAACAATGAACACCAATGGCAACCATAGTATTCTAAATACCGATGGCAACTCCAGACTTCTTAATAATCCACAAATATTTGCATCTGTTGCTGAGATATGTGTTTCATCACAAAGTACCTCTTTATGCTAAAGTTTCAGCCATCCAATATACTGCTATGTACAACTAGAATTAGGACGTGCTACATCCAGGGCTATTTTTGGGCAGGAACGCACAGGAACGGAGTTCCGGCTAGCTTCAGAGTTGGCCATGCCCACTACGGCCAAAACCTCTGTGTGCGTGGCTACAGAGGGAAGGCCTGGAGAGCGGTGACCCCCCCCCAGCAACTCCGAGGCGGTGGGGTGGTGGTGGGGCCCTGGAAGGATCGGGGAGGCATTTAAATGCCTCCCTGTGCCTTCCCCGGCTTGTTCAAGGGCTGGCTTGCCTGGTCTCCCCACAGCCAAGGGAAGGCATGGGGGTGTGGCCTAATAGGCTAAGGAGCTGCACTGTCGGGGGTGTGGCCTATTATGCTAATGAGTTCCTGCTGGGCTTTTTCTACAAAAAAAGCCCTGGCTACATCTTACATTTAAGTACTGGTGCTCAAATGGCTGTCATTGGCTCCAAAAATATTATCTTAAGCTGTAGTATGTTTTACTCTTTTCAACACATACTTCTGTTTTTCTGTTCCATATGTTTTACAATTAAAGCCGACTAGGGTACAAGAACAACACTTCATTACATTTAAACTTATTACCTTGGCTACATGTCAGGAGAATGAAGACCACAAAATAGCTTGGGTATGTCTAACGACATTCAGATGGGGTATTAACCAAGCCAGGCGCAAAGGATGATAATCAGCTTTTGTCAAAGTTGTTCCTCCCCCCCTTCTTTGCACTCCACATCTTTGTACCAGCAGTGCAAAAAGAAGAAGAAGAAGAAGAAAGCTAAACATGAACATTTATCTTTGATAGCATCCAGAAAACCATGCACCAATTTAGAGAAAAGCCTTCTAAACTTTCTCCTTTAGGTAAGCTTAAGATCTTCCACTAACACCATAGGCAAGGAAAGCATCTTAATCCCTTTGTTACCAAGCAAGTTCCATATGGCATTCCTAGTAAGGGGAAATGTCACATAGAAAAGGAGAGGGAAATGTATTATGCAGCAGTCATGGGAGCAGAACGTTCTTTTAAGAGCAATCTTTCTTTGGCCACTGCAGCCGACGACATGGTGCACTCCTTTTTCCTCTTCAAAACAACATTAATGGGACCAGAGGCTACACATACGTCCAGCACAGAGATAAAATGCATGCAGCATCTTTTCTCTTATAGCCCTTCACAAATGTATTTATGAACTGTACAAATATACAATCGTGATTTGCATATTAGTGCACGGAAATCTTTCACACCGACTGCGCAGTAAGTAATTAACCTTTTAACATCTAAACGTCAAAATACGAACCAGAAACCGAGACAGCGAAATATTCAGCCTCAGGACAAGCCACCGAAGTTTTGAGATTCAGACCCAAGAAAGCAATTAATATTGGCGGAGGGAAATAACAGCATGCTTAGGTAACGGCTTACGCTAGTTTTTTGGTGCGGCTAGACTTCCATTATAAATCTGCCTTTGCTCTTCATTTAAACCCTTTGGAGACATCAAAGCAAGGGTCATTTGATACAGAGGAGGGCGGGGCTGCAACCAGGCCTCGCCTTCTGTCTATGCTCATTCAGCAGACTGTGGTGTGCACAGACCTTAGAAGTCTGCCACCACGGCAGTCCCTCCTTCCCTCTTCCTCTATACCAGTGGTGGCAAACCTATGGCACGGGTGCCAGAGGTGGCACTCAGAGCCCTCTCTGTGGGCACGCGTGCCATCGCCTCAGCCAGGCCTAGACCATCATTAAAGTGTCGAATTCTCTGCCAAATAATTTTAAGTAAATGAAAGCATTTTGGATTGCTTTCCTTACTTTGTTTGGATCATCTTAAGTTAATGTATGAGTTGTTTTTCCTAAACTAAAACCTCAGTATTCAGGTTAAATTGCCGTGTTGGCATTTTGCGATAAATAAGTGAGTTTTGGGTCGCAGTTTGGGCACTCGGTCTCTAAAAGGTTCCCCATCACTGCTCTATACCTTCAATCTTTGTAAAATGTGACAATTACTAAGAGGGACTTGGTAATGGGAACAACGGCAATAACTTAAACCCCTTCAATTTAAATCAGACTGCTTTCGAGCAAGGGAAACCCTTTACTTTCACTTTAATTGCAGCACTGCTACTTAATGATTCTCATCTAAACTATTATGTAATTCGGAAAAACAGCAAACGAACAAGGATAGTTTAAATGTGTCCATATATGCATTTTTAAATAAACTAACATACTTTAACAATTATTATGTTGGTATTTCAATATTAATTTGCATTTCTGTACATCAAAGTTGAACATATTTTGCAAGAGTTAGCATTAAATAATAAAGAGCATTGATTTATATTTAAAAGTACAGACATTTTAGGTACAGACATTTCCGTTTATAATCAAGTTCTCAAAGAACTCTTTGCGTAATAATTAGTACCATATTAAGACCTTTTTTTTTTTTGGTAAAGATTAAAATACCCAGAGGATATTCACAAAATGTGTCAACATAGCAGCAACCATAAAGAACAGGTGATTAATTTGGTGTGGGGGGTATTTTTTTGGTACATGTAGCTACTGTAGACAAGAGGAAATCGTGATCAACTGAAGGGAAATTCTTCAGCTATGAATGGACGACAGACAACACTTGCAAAGCAAGTAATGGACAAAGTCACCAGAGACAAAGCAAGATGAAAACTGACAAAGAATTCAATGTCTTCAATGGTTCACAACAGGCTCCCAAGGAAAAGCCAGAAAGGGAAAAGGCAGCAGGACTACCTATAGGAACTGCCAAAGCAAAAAGGGAGCACGTTAGGTGAAGGAAGTCTTACAATAAAAGGTGACAAGCAAAACATATGGAGCATTACACTGGAATCAGCATGTGGATGAACAGTGATTGCAATCATAAAAACCAAGGGATGACCGATAATGAAGAAAAGAGGTATTGGTTAAAACCAATGCAACCCTTTATAACATTTCCATCTGCCGATATTCAATGGAGAGGGATCAAAGAAGTCCAAAACAATTTGAAGCTACTTATTTCTTGTGGCTCAGTTAAATTTGTATTTTCTCCATTGTCTCTTCCTAGACATTGGAATCTGGCCGTTTCTATATTAATTCCTAATGAAAGAAGTTTCTTCAAGTCTTCAGAATACACTAGTTTTTGAAGAGTGTGTAACTGGCTATAAGTTGTTGACAATGAACAACAATAAAACAACCATGAAAAATTGGGATGCAAATACATACAAACTATTTCTCAGTGCTTTGAATGTACATATGACAGTAAATGAATGTATGTAGGTGCCAGAAGAAAATCTCTAACCAGAAATAGTGATGCAAAAGTTTTAAAAAATGCCTGCTCAGGCGGATGATTTATTGGCCTCTTACACTCATGGAGTCCCATGAGAGCCAATGGAACAGCACTAGTCAATGAGCAACACCCCTCTTTTGCCCCCATCTCTTGGTTCCTTTATGAAAAAAACGAAAGAGAAGAGAGAGAGAAAAATCTGACAAGTCATTTGCATAACTGCACAACACCGGATTTCTGAGCATTCATAATGAACAAATCGACCAAACAAATTGCCTAAAGAACTGCAACAGTAAGCTATTGGAGTTCTTATGTCGGCAACTTCAGAAGTCCATTGGGAGAACTGAATCTTTTATAATAATAATAATATTATTATTAATAATAATAATTTTTAAAAAATCACAATTCTTGTCCTGTCTCTCAAAACCTGAAAAAACCTGTGTGCCACTAATTTAGCCTTCTTATTAAAGAATGAATACAAGATAAAAAGGAGCCGACAGCTGGAATACAGCCAGAAGAAAGCTTTCAGGAGCAAAATGGAAAGAGAACCATGTTTGTTCTGCATTCAGAATTTTAAAAGGGACTCCACTGATGAGATGGGCATATCTGGCTACAGGTCTAAGAATACACATTTATTAGGGAAAAAAAAAGGGAAAGAATGCTCCGGTTAATAATAAATTTGAGATTAATGCCTTCTAACCAGAGGTGCAAGGACAATTCCTAAGCGATTCAACAGCCACATGGAAAGAACAAAGTTCTCTTTTAAAAGTCACCCTTTATTGGGAAGGAGGCTCCATTGCAGGGCGCAGGGAAATAGACAGCTCAGGGCTTTCTATTTATAGTCATTCAGGCAGTGAATAGTTTCATTCCAAATGCCACAAGGCATACATGCAACCTTTTATTCCAGGGGACTGATTTGTGTTTCATTTCATAAGGTCCAGGGCTATGAGCACAAAAGGGATTTTTAAGGGCACAACCGAAAGTTGGAGGGGTGAAAACTGCTTTAAAAATTAAAACCAGACTCTCACCTACCAGAATGAGATGGGGAGAATCCTAAAAGTTTCCTACGGAGTTCTTACGAAATGCATGTGTTTTTGCTCATTAACAGTGAAGACTAGTGCTCTGCAATTTAAGCAAATCTGGGGAGGGGGGGGAGAAGCAAAAGGAGAAAGGGAGAGATGCAAGCATTTCAATTAGCTGGCTTTGAAGGACCCTTCTGAATGAGAAAGACAGAACACACTTGTCAAATGCAAGTTCAAGTGAAAGCCACTTCTGCCAATGAAGTGCGCAGATGGCTGTGGGGGTCCCGCTGAACCTTAGCTGGGCCCCCATTATGTCTTTATTGCCCACAAAAAAGGCAAGGGTCACCTACAGTTTAGAATAAGTTAGCTTCCTTTCCCACAGGATGACTCTAGTCAATCAAAGTTGGGAGGGAAGTTTCCCCTTTTGAGTGACTGCTGTCTCATCAGGGCACGGAACGCTTCTACGAGGCTGAATACACACTTTAAAGAATTCCCACCACTGCAGACATCAGTTCAACTTCAACTGGCCCAAGTGTTTCTATGAGAAGAAATGCAGAGAGACCCTAGCTGCTGACATAGTCTTACTGGCCAATATACAATAAAACCTTTCTCCCCTCTGAGAAACAGTTGAAAACTGTAAATGCACATCTGGAGTCAACTGTGCAGAAATTCACTCTCTGCTACATATGAGAGGGCATACATTTTAGCTGAATTCAGACATAAAGCAAATCCATGGTTTAATTAAACTAACCCTAACCTTACTCTAGGGGCCGTGGTGGCTCAAGTGGTTAAGACGCTGAACTGCAGACCGGAAGGTCAGTAGTTCAGCAGTTCGAGACCCAAGTGCTGCATGACGGAGTGAGCTCCCGTCTCTGGTTCCAGCTCCTGCCAACCTAGCAATTCTAAAGCAAGAAATTGCAAGTAGATAAATAGGTACCGCTTCGGTGGGAAGGTCACAGCGTTCCGTGCGCCTTGGTGTTTAGTCATGCCAGCCACATGACCACGGAAACGTCTTCAGACAGCGCTGGCTCTTCGGCTTGGAAACGGAGATGAGCATCGCAACCCTAGAGTCGGATTCGACTGGCTTTCGAGCAAGGGAACCTTTACCTTCACCTATAGTGGGGGGCAGATGTGACCATCATAATACTTGACATCATGAGAGCAAGAACTTGGTATCTATATTGCTTATATATTTTTGCAGGCTGTTTTTAAAAATGCACGTGGATGCACTTTTGTTTTCAGATCCCTTTGGAATGTGTTATATGGAGCAATTATCAGTTTATTCGCTATCAAAATCTCCCTACTGGTGAATCTGGGTATAACTATACATTTCAGTTTCTTCAAGAAATTTCAGTTTCTTCAATAAAACAATTGATACCAGGACTTTTTGGGGACAATTTGTTAAGATGTTTAACACATTTTGAAGAACAATGACTTTGTAAAATAAATCAGAAGGGGAGTTTTGAGGGTGATGCCTAGCAAGGATGTGACATCACCTCGTGTTGTCATGTCCTGTGATGTCACTTCCAGGTCAGAGGTCAGGTGATGTCACTTCCTAAGCTCCACCCCTTCCAATGATGTCACATAATACACCAAGCCCCACCCCTTCCTGTGATGTCACTTTCAAGCCACTTCCCCCAAACCCACCTCTTCCTCCGAAGTCACCTTGTGGCTCTCGAGCATCTGACATTTAGTCTATGTGGCTCTTACATGAAGCAAGTCTGGCCACCCCTGTTCTTGTTCATTAAGACTACAGCATGTCATAAATCTGGGAAATGTAACAAGACATTGCAAAAGGCTGATGTATGATTACTGTTTCATCCAGAATTACAGGCTCTGCTTTCCAAGTCAGAGAGTATGAGTGAAAGGTATTTATATTCTGTCAGTTTGCCTAGCCAGGCTCATCAAAAAATTGGATGTCAACTCTAGATCAGAAACTATTTATTATTTATTTATTTGTTTGATTTATACCCCGCCCTCCGCGCGAGCAGGCTCAGGGAGGCTTACATTAGTCAGTACAAAAAAAAAACAATTAAAACCACATAAAATCCTCTAAAAACAGTTCAATTATAAATAAATTGTGGTTCATAAAGTGCTGGCAGTGGTGATTAGTTATTTAAAATGGCTTACTTAAGAGTATACACAAAGATCTCACAGTCATTCTGCTCAAGATCTTCCTCATACAAGGACGGCGCAGGCTAGGTGTCAAAGCCAAGGGCCAGGGCTCTATAATTAAAGTTGTTGATGTTGGTGTGGTGGCAGCTCCTTAGTTGAAGGCCTGGTGGAAGAGATCCGTCTTGCAGGCCCTGCGGAACTGCAAAAGATCCCGCAGGGCCATGATCTTCTCCAGGAGCTCGTTCCACCAGTATGGAGCTGCCACTGAAAAGGCACTGGCCCTAAGTAGCAAGCCTGGCATCCTTGGGACCCAGGAGGGTCAATCGATTTTGTGATCCCAACCGTAGTGCTCTCTGGGGTATATATGAGGAAAGGTGGTCCCTCAGGTATGTCAGACCCTGGCCATATAGGGCTTTAAAGGTAAGAACCAGCACCTTGAAGCGAATTCGGTATGCTATTGGCAGGCAGTGCAGTGACTTTAGCACAGGCTGGATGTGCTCCCACCTGGGGAGACTCATCATAAGCCTGGCCGCAGCATTCTGCACTAGCTGCAGCTTCCGAATTTGCGACAAGGGCAGCACCATGTAGAGAGTGTTACAGTAGTCTAGTCTCAAGGTAACCATCATACGGATCACTGTCGCCAAATCGTTGTGGTCGAGGAAGGGGACCAGCTGCCTAATCAGCTGAAGATGGTAAAAGGCCAACTTGGCAGTGGCTGCTACCTGGGCCTCCAATGTTAAGGAGGCTCCAGGAGCACTCCCAAACCTCACCTCTGGCGCTGGCACCAACGGATCCCTACCCCCACCCCGACTCAGGCGCAGGACCTCCATCTTCGTCGAATTCAGTTTCAGCCAGCTCAGCCTAAGCCAACCAGCCACGGCTTGTAATGCCCGGTCCAGATCTTCCGGTCTGGAGCCGGACTGGCTGACCAATATCAGATAGAGCTGGGTGTCATCAGCATACTGGTGACACCCCAGCCCATGCCTCGGGGCAATCTGGGCAAGGGGCGCATAAAGATGTTGAATAACATTGGGGAAAGCACTGCCCCTTGAGGCACTCCCCAATCCAGTGGGTGTCTCCTGGACTGCTGTTACCCTAGTGCCACCCTTTGTCCCCGACCTTGGAGGAAAGAAGCAGGCCACTGCAAGGCGAACTCCTATGTTGGCGAGTCAGTAGCTGATGGTCGACCGTGTCGAACGCTACAGCAGCAACATCTGATTTTTAAGCCCTGTCCAGTAGATTATTCTAGCTATGGACCAAAGCCTAGGGGTAGGTTGGGACATGTTTTCTGGACCTGCTTTCTGCCTTCAAAGGTCCCACATGCAGAGAGCCTACTACACACATGGACTTGAATATGTCAATTTCCATATATGTCAACTGCCGCAATGACAATTCAAACCCTGGGGGGAAATGAACCCTACAAATCATGCATGCCTGCATAGGCACTGTATAGAAAATCCAGCTAGTGGCCTGGATCCACTGGAGAATTTCCACACCTGGAAGGATTTCCAACAGAGTGTGACTTTCTGGCTTTCCTCTCCAGCTGCAGCCCAAATGCACCATGCATACTGCTTCTACTGAACCCATGGGAACAAAATGGGGGGGGGGGAATCAGGGCTCCAGCAAAAAGGAAGGGGAGAAAGTACTGCTCCACAGATGGAAATCTTTCCAGCCATGGAAACTCTGTGATGGAATCAACCCAATGTGTAAAGGTTAGGATTCAATTCACACACATACAGCCAGATGAACATGTATGCAGAACTTTAGAGGGCACATTGTAAAGGCAAGGGAATTCAAAACCGGGAAAAGAAAATCCTAATTTAGCTATTTGCTAATGAATGATCCATCCATAGGATGGTACGCATTTAGTGACAAATGAAAGGTTAATGGGGATAAGTACTAGAAGACCAAGTAATGCGAAGCACCTTATTTGATCAAAAAGCCAGACAAGATAAATTTGTCATTCGAGTTCAGGACAGAACTTTCTATATTACCCCTATATTCCAGATGGGGGACTGAGACTAAGAAGAGAAGAAGAAGAGATTGGATTTATACCCCGCCCTTCACTACCCAAAGGTGTCTCAGAGCGGCTTACAAACTCCTTTCCCTTCCCCACAACAGACACCCTGAGAGGTAGGTGGGGCTGAGAGAGCTCTGACAGAAACTTCTCTTTTTCAAGGACAGCTCTTATCAGAACTATGGCTTGCCCAAGGTCATCCAGCAGGTGCAAGTGGAGCAGTGGGGAATCAAACCTGGTTCTCCCAGATTAGAGTCCGCGCACTTAACCACTACACCAAATTGGCTTGCCTACAACCAGCTAATGAGCTTGACGCTGAAATGAAACTTGAATCAGGGACTTGTTGGTGCACAGGCCACATTTTGAAACTACTATATCAGCTCTTAAAATTACAAGGCTGGAAGAGGGAGGGATAACTCCTAGAAGGCACACACACAGCTAGGCTTCCCTTGAATGTCGGCTTTCTTACCCCACCACTGCCATTTGAACATTCTATGTCCTATCCTTCTTTCTTCATCCTGTCTTTACTCTTTACTCTTGCTCTTCTAGCAGAGTGTATTTCTTTTGCGCATATGGATTATTAACACATTCCAATCATACCTGGAACACAGCACTACAATTCTAATGGCAGTATCAGCGGTCGTTTAATACAGTTTATTTTCATTCTATTCTATATTTTAAAAACACTAAGACAGCCTTGTGCGACTTACTTGCCAATGGAAGCCTGCTTTAATAATAAACAGCTTTATGTTGCTAAATGCACAAAAGCGTTTATTCCATGAACACTAGCCAGGGAGGTGTACTCTGATATTAAATAACCAAAATAACCTTCGACGAGAAGTGACACTTCAAGAGAGCAGAACCTATATATATAGTGCTTCAACATTTCAGTATGACAAATCTGCAGGATACCCCATTGGAAAATATAGTAAAGCATTTACTGGGCAGGGAAAGTTCAGATATAGATACTGGCTCGGGTCCAACTCCCCAGCCCCCCCTCCCCAAAAGTAGAGTAGGGGGCAGAATCCGAAACAACTCTGCCATATCCAAGCAAGAGTTTCTACTTACACCATCAAAAGTTTGGATCCATGTCTATGTTTAAAGCTCCTTTTTAACACACAAAACAGCCAAAATTTAGAGAAAAAGTAAATAAGAAGCAGCATTCCGTTTCAGTCATATGAAGTAAACAATTAGTAGTCTAAGTTTCAGATTTGTAGAAAACTATACTGTTGCAGCCCACAGTGGCCCTTTAGTTGTTTGCGGAAGTCAGTCAGCTCAGTCCTGCTATCATCAATGCTTATTTCTCTTTTGACTGTGGGAAGGCAATTGCCTTACTTCTGACACAGGATGTTCAGCAGGGTCAAGGGTCAGATTCCAATTATTCAGGAATAGTCTCCTGCCCATTTTTCGAAACAAAAGTTCATTCTGGTGTACAAGAATGCACAATTCACTTTAAGTAGAAAAAAACCAACTTGCCTAATGATTTAAACGCATTATAAACTATAAGTAAATTGCATAAATACAACACTGCAAATTGCTTATAGTTCCAAAACTAAACTAGAAAATTTTGTTTCAGCAAATCAAAAATAAAAAAAATCACAGCCTACGAACTTTAGAATTTCAAAACAAAGGAAGGCCTTCTCATTCACTCTTCTTGCAAATACAGGGGTCCCCCTGTGTCTTGCATTGTGGCAAGGCAATTTAGTTTGGGTATTGAAGAGAAAAAAGGGTTACACTAATTTGCCCTATGACTATTATTTTGATCCAAATGTTGGTTGTCTTTCACGTATTTACCCACTTTTAGAATTTAATGCAATTTTAACAAGCAGCCAAGTTTGCAATATATCGACACCTTAATTAATGGATGCGAAAATGAATTTCCAAAACTTTGATTAGCCTGCTTATGTTTAGGAATCACGTAGAAGCCATTACCAGCAAAGAAAGGAAGAAAGATCCTGCCACCTGTATCGGGAGAAATCCATCATGTATTGAGCTAAAATGTCATTTTAAATATTGCTAAAAGTATGTCAAAAACGTTACCTGGAAAACTGATTTCTACAGAGAGGTTTACGGGGAGCCCGTTTATGGGAAAGGCGGTATATAAATAAAATAAATTAAAATAAATAATTTGAAAGCCTTTTCTGATAATATATGTACAGGAAAGGCAACTCCTATTCTGAATTAACAAATCCATTTACTAAATCTGATCAGAGAGCAAAGCTAGGAAAACTAAAATGATAAGAAATATCAGTTGAGCTTCCCAGGATTTCCAAACGGAGGGGGGCTTGTACAGCTTGACACTAATGACCTGTGTCATGCTTCACAGAAACTTTTTAGCACTGCACAATACTTCAGAGAGATTCCGTGTACAAAGCCTGAATCCTTCAGGAAAATAAACTACAAAGCATTTGAAATTACGTCTAAAATCAGAAACAGCGCCCACTCACACGGCACATTCTATTTCATTCTAACAGTTAGACTCTAACTACTGACCCAAAGGTTATTTAAAGTAGGAACCTGTCCAATAGTAAGAAAAAAAGCTCAACCATTTTAATTATGCAGTTATATGGCAATAGACAAACGCTGGAGAGATAATACCAACAAACCACAAAATTGGTTTTTAAAGAGAATTAGGGACTTCTACACGTGGATGCCAGTGGCTCTCTGCTGGAATCTTGTAATCCGTATTAATCTACTGTTTGTTCCTGGAAAGTACCTTTTTGCAATGAAGTCCTAAATTTGCTTTGAATCCATTTAATGCTGTTTATTTTGTGGCAGCTGAATTTGTCGAGTCAGACATATTATTTCCACAGACACTATGTGAAATCTGCTGTATTCCTCATCTTTCCCCCTCCTCTCCCCCCCTCACCCTTTGCACATACTGCCAAACTAACTTAGCAAAAAAGTTTTAAAAGCTGGGAACAATGTTACCACGGGGTGCCAAATTTGCAGCGAAAGCCCCAAAGGCTGTTGTCACGCAAAGTTTGACAGGGCTTGCCAAATGGTTTCTTCAGGATATAAAGTACTTGTGAAGTGACTGAGCCCTTTGTATTTATAGCTGAATGCTGCAGATGGGAAGGTCTCTGCCAAGAAAGAGTAACTGCTGTTTTCACCATGTGAAGTTTTACACACATAAATAAGGAACTCTCTCACTCCTAGGTATATGGAAACACTGCACTGCTTTGGAGGTGTTCCTACCCCAAATGCGGGGTGGGGGGGAGATTTCTTTCCTAAAAGATAGAAAATAACCAAGTATACAATGCACAACTAATTCAGATTAAGAATTCTACACAAAGCATAGTTTGTTTTCAAGTTTAGGAAAACCTGGGAGAAAGTGTAGAGTTCACAAGGGGTTTGTGATATTCAATAAAATGAAAACGCCATCAACCAAGCATCCTTAGCTGTAAGTCAACTGAAAATTCCTGTTCTTACTGCAAGCCAAAACCACACCTTAAGACTGAGGACTTGTGTGTGTGTGTCCCATGTTGATTTAATGCAATCTGAATTTTGTCTAATCCCCCAAATACTAAGATGCAGTAGCGGTTTAATGAAAATACAGGATACTAAAGTAAATTTCCCTACTTTTTCTTCTTACCACACAAAACACCATATAAATCAGACTTGGCAACCCAGAAAGAGCATCTGTATCCACAAACATTCTAACCAAAAATGTAATTTCGGATGAATTTTGTGAGCTTTAAGTGAGAAACCTGCTCCTATTAAGTGGTATCAAAATTGCTTTTTCAGTCTGTTTGCAGACTCCGAGTCCCGTAAGGGGCTAATATCGCTAAGGTTTTCTAGCATAGTGAACAAATTATCTTCAAAACACACATACATGTATTTTCTAATTTACTGGTAAGAGACTCTCACAGGGCATGCAATATGCTGGCTATTTCGGGCTTCCATGGAACAGAACTGTCCAGTTATTTACAAAACATATGTAATCTTCCCTGTACCATTTACAAAGCAGACTGTTGCAGCCAAGGAAAACTCACAACAAAATTCTGGAAAAATTAAAACTTGCTTCATAAAAGTGCCAGCTAAATGGAGATGTCAACACACATTCTTCCCTGTGAGCAAGTTACTGGCCTACTTTATTCCTTCTTAGTGTCTCCCGTAAGGATTTTTTCCCTCGGATGGTCGTGGCCCCGCCCCCAGCGTGCCCCGCGTTGTCACGTCACTTCCGGGTGACATGCGCGCGCTCCAGACGTGACCCGGGAGTTCCCCGCTCCAGGTAAGAAAGCACTTGGCAACACTATTAATTACACACACACATACCACCATTCTGATTATTGTTTCAATCAGTTGAGAAACTGTTCATGGTCTACGCATAAAATTGCTAAGAAACAAAGTGAACTGATATCCTCAGACAAGTGAGTAGTCCTCATGGTAGCTCAGCCCTTAAACCGTGTGGAGACAGAGTGTTCTTCCCATAGCTTCTCAGAAAATACATTTTACCTCAATTTTGTCCGTTTTTGCATCTCCCCAATATAGTTTGTGTTCTTCAATATCCAGTGCCAAACCATTGGGCCACCCTAGAGACGTGTTCACCAAGACCTTCCTCTCTGAGCCATCCAGATAAGCACATTCAATCTTCGGATTTTCACCCCAGTCTGTCCAGTACATATAGCTGTTGGGAACAGAAAAAAGACGCTTTACATTAGCACCTATACACTCATAAATTCTATTAAAACGTATTGCTTCAGTTCAACTTGACTTACTAGCTTGGGAACATGTTCCTATTAACTGGTTATCAAAGCAGTTATTTCCAATCTGTCCACAGAGTTTGAGATCCATAAAGGAATAACAGTATCACCATGCTTCTCATTTTAAATAAGGTGCAGAAAAGACAGAAATTAAAGTCAGCAAGCCTACTAAATGGCAGTTTTCGATGCTTGGCAGCCTCAAATGCATTAGACAGCAATGCAAAGTACAGATTGAGAGGACAACAAAGATTTCAGTACAGAAACATGCGGCGGCAGCAAGGCAGCATAAGCTGTCTATAACAAATCTGAGTATCCCTATGTAAATATCTGGTTTTGTAGCTTACCAGCAAAGGTAAGGCTACCACTTCATTTCTTTTACATTCATTAAAGGTGTGCAAGACTCACCCCATCACCGGATTGAGTACTATTGCTCTGGGTTCATCTAGGTTTTCAGATATTAAGATCTTTCTTGAAGTCCCATTCAACCGTGTAACCTCAATGTGATCTGTTCCAGTGTCAGTCCAGTACAAGTTTCTAGCCACCCAGTCCACTGCTATTCCATCAGGGTGATTTACTTCAGTTGTCACAAGGGTCTGGGCTCCAGAACCATCAAGGAAAGCCCGACGAATGGCTCTGACATCATCATCAGTCCAATATATATAACCTTCAACAGGATCATAGTCTATTGCAATAGCATGCCTAATATTGTCTATCTGCAGAATAATATCGGTAAAGTCCGGCATGTCCAATGAAATCCTTCGTAAGTCTGTTCTCCTGGCAAGCAAAAGCACTTCTTCAGCACCTGGAAAAGAGAATTGCCCATAATTAATCAGTACTTTCCACAACGTAAGTTTTGACCATACTCACTAACAATGGAAAACAATGCCTGACTTGAGAAATGTGCTGAAATTTTGTTCAGTTAGATCAGAGGTCCCCATTGTGGCACCTATAGGGACCACAGTGCCTGTTGACACCTTTCCCAGTGCCCACTGTGGGAAAGTGGGAGTGGTCAGGTGGGTTTTTTTGCCCAGGTCATGTAAAAGGGATAGCTAGATTAGATGCCTGAAAAATGAAGACAGACAGGGCCAGATACGAGTTTCTCAGCTAGCTTAATATGTATAGTTATTTTGTATGTATGCAAGAAAATATTTTTAAATATATATTATATATATACATTTAAAAGGCATCCTATTAAACAGAGCTTCTGTCTGAAATGCTGAAGAGTTATAATCAGAGGTATGCATAACCTAAACAGCATGATAAAAAGTAGAAGCCAGCCTGTTGTCCCCAGCTCATCGTCCACCCAGCGATTCGAAAGCTTCGGCGAGTAGATAAAATGGGAACCACTCCTTAGAGAGGGTGGGCACACCAATCTCCCTTGTGGGAGGGTGTTAGCTGACGGTCGCGACTTCCTGGTCGAGGTCGGAAAAAGGCAAAAGAACTTCTCGGCTACAAAAATCCCTGCAGTGGATGTCTCCGGCCAGGCAGTGGCAGTGTGGTGATGTGACATACGGGTCCTGAAGCCTGGTCGACAAGCAGCCGTTCGGAAAGTGACTGAGCTAAGCCAAAAGACGTTTCCACCGTGCAGTGACAGCGTGTGCAGTTCTCCAGATTAGAGTCCACTACTCTTAACCACTAACTCACAGTGGCTCTGGGGACTCCTGAGCTAGATAGTCAAGTTAACAGTGAAGCTGGACCACTAAACCTGTCATGTGTTTGCAACACAGAGACAGAAGTGTAGCTAGTGGACCCCAAAGAACCATTTTTCTTGAGCACTAGAGCGAAGTATGAATGTTGGACTACAATCTGGGAGGCCATGAAGTTTGTTGTGTGACCTGGGGCCATTCACTAGCTCTCAGCCTAACTTACCTTAGAGGGCTGTTGTAAGACTAAAATGGGAAAGAACCATGTACGCTACCTTGGACTTGAGGAATGATAGGATAAAGATGTGCTATGGAGACAAGTAGGTTTTTGTTGTCTTAACTGTTCTTATATTAGTGAAGTGAAAATTAAACAGCTGAAAAACACTGAGGGTGGGGGAGCTACACTTTAGAGATGCTCATTCCCAAGCACAATTCCTCCACAAAACTACCTTTTAATAGAACATGTGTTTTTTCAAAACTCATGTGTTCATCAAAAGGCTAGAATTCGTTTTTTTAGACTTGCAAAATAAAATTCTTCTAGTCACTTAGGTCCAGTTCTGCTACACATTACAAAGTGAAAACATACAATTAAGAAGATTTATATAAAATGTAAAAGGTTACGACTACATTTGCTAATGTACAAAAAGAAATCAAGGGAAAATGTCTAGACGTTGATCCTGTTTTCTGAAGGGAGAGGAGTGGAGATGGCTTTTGTATGCAGTATACCTTTCCAGCAAATGATACGAATGCAAGTTTAAGGCTCTTTTCATCAGCAGATAACATAAATATTTTCGTTCTTTAATTTTTGAGAGCTCTTCCAAAAAAATATTTACATTACATGTCAAGCTAGTTACACGAACATACAAAATATCCACCGCAGAGAATATGTGTGTTTATACACACACACACACAGTTTTGTAGGAAAATTAGTCTTTCAACTCATGTTCTCCGGCACTGCAATTTGTATATGGACCTAAGGATCACTTACTTACACTCTCTTTTAACCAGCATGGGTGCTTGCCCTGATGCACTTAAGGTGAATAGACTTTTAAGAGATCTCAGTCCGGACATCACAGAGAAGGTGGCTAAGTTTCTCTGCTTGGCTTTAAAGCTGCGCCAAAGGTTCTTCTAACATTGTATATATGAGTTTTAACTGGTTTTAAATGTATACATGGTACTGATAATTTATGCCAATAAAGGCTGACTTGACTTGACTTGACTAGCTTTCGGATGACATTACTGGATCTCAGAGAGGATGAGCTGTCAGATTACAAAGTCATCTGTAGCCATAAAGAATGCATGTTAGACTGTAACATGTTAGACGCAAATTACTATCAACATCTGCATGTGGAAACAGGATGCTCAAGATCGAGCGCACCATTAGAGGACAACAGAACCATGTTCCCCAGCAAACTAAAGAAAGATAAATGGCATCGGAACAAGGGAAATAACTTGAGTCTTCCAACACACAGGTACAGCTAACACTGTTAACTGAATATCCAAATATGAAAGGCCAATGTACCAGTCAACTTTATCAATTGAAAATCCAGAAAGTAGAAGTTCAAGGAAGGAAATAAAATGGCTCAAAGCAAACATGGCCAAAGGTCATACTGCAACAAGAAGTTAGGGGAAAAGTTTACTTTTCTTGCATGCAAAGGACAAATGCATTCATTTTGTCAAGCAATGTACCAATCTACTGGAAAATATATTCAATGTTACAACCGACAGTTAAATACCAAGTGCTATTTAATATTATAAACTATGGTTTCTGAACATCTGCAAAGAAAATAAGTTGGTGACCTATTTTAATATAATACAGATGGCAGAGAAAGAAGTCATATGTGACTCCTCTTAACAACTCCTCTTAACAGAAATATCCATTCAGTATAAGCTACACAACTCCAGACAACTAATTTGCATAACTTATTCAATTTGTAACTTGGATCTTTATAGAAATAGAACAGTACTGAAAATATTAGGAGGCTTGATGAAGATATAGGGGTGGGACCAATGTTCTCTCTAAGCTGTGGAGTCTTATGAGCAAAAATTCTGCTTTGTGAGCTACCAGCAGTAAAGTTGTGAGCAAGTGATTTGGCTACTGTGTAAATTAGTTTGCTCTGGAGCCATCCCTTCCTGAGCGAAGGTGAAAATCTGTGGGCCGGAGGCTAAAAAACTATGAGCTGGCTCACCCTAACTCAGCTTAGAGGGAACACTGGGTGGGACATGACTGCCAATCCTTGAGAATCAGTGAACCTAACACTGGTGCTGCCACTACCATTGGTGGTTGCTGGGTCTAAATTCATGTTGTGCATACAGGCTTTGCAACCAGACCCCTGAATGGCTCCATTCACTACTTTTCCTGATTCCTTCATGTCCATCTCTCACTGGCATGCCACTTGACAATTCTCAACTCTCCCTCCATTGCAAAGCACACAAGGCCGTTCGCTCCGTCCTCCTTCCAGCTTCCAAATTCGAGGAAGGACAAAACAGTAGATAAAAACAGTGGATAAAACGCGGAGCTCGGCATCAAACGTCTGCCTCAGCGCCATTATATTATTATTATTATCACATTTTTTGTAACAGTTTGGTGTAGTGGTTATGTGCGCGGACTCTAATCTGGGAGAACCGGGTTTGATTCCCCACTCCTCCACTTGCATCTGCTGGATGACCCTGGGCAAGCCATAGTTCTGACATAGCTGTCCTTGAAAAAGAGCAGTTTCTGTCAGAGCTCTCTCAGCCCCACCGACCTCACAGGGTGTCTGTTGGGGAGGGGAAGGGAAAGGAGTTTGTAAGCCGCTCTGAGACTCCAAGTGAAGGGCGGGGTATAAATCCAATCTCTTCTTCTTCTAACAGAGGCCTTTTCAAATCACCTCTGTTCGTACACACATACTCCCATTCAAAGTGCCCTTTTTAGACGTCACCACTCAACCTATACAGCTACAGACACATGCAGATTCTATTTTCTACCAAGGCATTGAACTTGAGATTCATGCATTTCAGGTTATGGATTCTGGACACTGGAAGTAATCAGTAGATCTAGGCTTTCGCATAGGGGCCGCCGCCGCCACCACCACCAATGGTGGCGATAACATCGGGATTAGGAGCCGCCCTCAGAAGTTCCGCCATGAATTGTATGGCACTGACACTGTGGGATTGGCTTGAACTATCTACTGGACAGTATCACCCCAAGGGGAGGATTTAAGGAAATGACTGATGCCATCAAAACCACTCAAAGATCATCTTCTTTACAGAAAGCACTTTATTATTGTTATTGTGATTATTATTCATGATTTCATTGTTTTATCTGGTTTTATGCATGGGCTCATGCCCCTTGTAAGCCGCCCTGAGCCCGTTCGCGGGGAGGGCGGGGTAAAAATGCCTAAATAAATAAATCTGCACACAACTAGGCTACAACATCAGAAATCTCCGTAGAAAGTCCCCAAAAGTATTGTAGTGTGAGAATACCCTTAAAAGGAGAAACCAAAATGGCGTGATAGTTCTGGGGAAAGTTGCTGATGTACACAAATTAGATTTCCAAGACTACACTCAACTATGAGCATCACAGCACATACTTATATAGTTTGTCAATGTTATTTAAAATCTGTAAAAGCCACAAACTTGAAGAATCAATCTGGAAGTTACTTTCATGTATTTTTAAATTCATAACTTAATAACTTAGGTCTGAGGAAACTTCTGCAAGTACTGGTGTGGCAGCCAATGTTCCCTCTAAGCTGTGGAGTCTTGTGAGCAAAAATTCTACTTTGTGAGCTACTGGCGTTAAAGTTGTGAGCCAGCAATTTGGCTGCTGCCTAAATTAGCTTGCTCTGGAGCCATCCTTCCTGAGCAAAGACAAGAATGTGTGAGCCGGAGGCTAAAAAACTGTGAGCTGGCTCACACTAACTCAGCTTAGAGGGAACACTGGTGGCAGCCACAAACCAACAGGAACCAATTAGCAAGGTGGTGTTGGGAAAAAAATGATTTTAAAAAACAGAGGCCTCACATCTTTTACCAAAAAACCTGGGGGAATTTCAGCATTATGAAGGTTCATTGTTACCTTAGTAGGAGCTATTGAAATTGAAAGAGGGCACTGGTTGGCCATTTTATTCCGTGTGTGTGTGTGTGCAATATCAAAATTTGATTCAGACCTGTACTTTTGTTCTAGCTTCTGACTCCCTTCTGTGCTTCCTGCATGCAGGACTGGACAAAACATGTCTCTTTAATTCGTGTGTCTTTTTAAACCAACAATTTACCTAAGAAAGGCTGAAAAAAATAAGCTTATTTCTGAAATACATTAAACCTAGATTAGGAAGCGGACAGAAAGTGCTATGGGGCACTCATCTCCAATTTAAGGCAGCGAGAAAGGCACATCTGGGGCCTGACTCAACATGAACTCAGACAGCTGGGCCTAGTTGCTGTTGCCCTGACCTCCGTTCTCTAAGACAGCAAATGCTGGAATCACACCATATCCAGCGATGGTGAGGCAAAAGAACAAACACTGCGCAAATTGTACAACAAGAAGAGGTGACTGCTTTCTTCATCAAGAAAGTATTTTCAAAGTTTCTTGTGAAATGCAAACAGAGTAGAAACTAAAAAGAGTAGAAGCTAAAGAATTTCTAACAAGTACTGCACATTTTCACATATGAGTTCCAAACACGCATTGCCATTTAAACTGTATCTGAAATACACAAGTATTTTTAGTATTGTTCGATTGCCTTCCATTCTTCTCACAGACTAGGAATTCACCATGCTGGTCAATAATTGAGCCATTACTGGATCCCAAACCATAACACATTCTATTCCTTAAGTATTACATGTCTATATTCATTCTCATGTGAGGGCTGGGTCAAATGAATATATTTCAACATTTATTTAATTCAGGGACATTCATGTTTCCATAATTATCTTTTTTTCCCCCACACTAACAATGCTGTATACCAGGGGTGTCAAACATGCAGCTCGCGGGCCGGATCAGGCCCCTGGAGGGTTGCAATCCGGCCTGCAAGGCCCTAGCTGTTTCCTGCTTCCTTTTCCAGTTCTGCTGCTGCTGCTGCTACGTCACAGCTTGCTTTGCCAGACTCTCCCAATCACTCAGGAGAGATAAATAAGCAAGCCTCTCCTGTGCTATTGAGAGAGTCTGGTAAAGCACTGGCTGAGGTTCCTCCCTCTCCTCCCAGGGGGAGAACCAGCCAGAGCTCACTTCCTGGCCAAGCTGCCTCAATTGTATACAGGAGACAAAGGGAAGCCTTTCTTTCCTTTCACTGTTCGAGGCTCCTCCCTGAAGCTGCCTCAATCACATGGGAGAAATACCAGGCACCTTTAAGACAAACAAAGTTTTGTTCAAGGTATGAGCTTTTGTGTAACTTGCTGTAGTGTGTGTGCCTTCTGTTGGGCTCTTTATGCTGTGTGTATGTGTGTTTTGTTGGGCACCTTATGCCAGGGCTCTCCTGGTTGCAACTGGGTTCCCTCCCCTTTTCACTGTATTCATGTCCTCATGATCCAGTCTTTGTCAGTAAGAAAGCAATGTGAACTAAAAGAGGAAGAATAACAACAAGCCAGTGAGGTGGATTAGGCTGAGAGTGTGTGTGTGTTCAGTTTACGCAGCACATTTCCTTTGTAGGAAGTTGTAATTATTTCTCTGGGGAAGACTATAGTTTTGTAGACAAACAAACAGCCCTCAGTCTGTGTCAGGATGCGTTCTCATATTCTTGACCAGGACATGAAGCAACTTATGTACAAAAGCTCGCAATGTCCAGCCATTTCATGTTTTCCCTTGGGTCCTAGGCTCAGAACACTGAGCATGAGATTTCTGTAATAAATGTCAATAAATCAAATGTCGGTTTGCAGCTTACAGACACACACCTGAACAGCATACTCAAGATTGCTACAGCACAGAGATTCTGATAAAATAATTCAGAGCAAGAGGTGTCAGTTATCAGAGACTGTTAAATAGACAAACTATTGCAAGTATGGTAATGTTTCAAGAACGTTTTTATTTAAATTTTAAAAAATCTTTAATTGTGTTTGTCTGTGTCCTTTATAACGTTTACATCTCCACTACTTGGTATTACACAGGTGGCCTGGCCCAACAAGGTCTCATTTATGTCAGATCCAGCCCACATAACAAATGAGTTTGACACCCCTGCTGTATACTGTGCAAATGCAAAGCTGCAATGCCATTTCCAGATCACAAATACAATTGGTTATAGACAGGGTCGCCAGCTTCAGATTGGGAAATACCTGGAGGGTTTGGAGGTGGAGCCTGAGGAGGGGGGATTTTTGGGGAGGGGAGGGTCTTCAGTGGGATATAATGCCACAGAGTTCACCTTCCGAAGCAGCCGTCTCCTCCTGGTGATCTGAGCTCTGTTGCCAGGAGATCAGTTGCAATGGCAGGAGATCAACATCCACCACCTGGAACCTGATGTTGGAAGTTAATCTGACAGCAGGAAGATCAACATCCACCAGCTGGAACCTGACAACCCTGGTTGTAGGCAATACTGGAGCGAAAACCCATTGTCTGACTACTAATCAGGGGAGCGGTGGTGCAGGCAGTAAGGGAAGCCTGCTTTAACAACTGGACGAACAGCTTCGGCTGTTCGAACCCCACCGCGGTCAGGGTGAGCTCCTGGCCCCACGTCCCAGCTCCTGTCCTCCCAGCGGTTCGGAAGCCCGTTAAAGGGCAAGTAGATAAAATGGGTACCTGCTATTAGAGCAGGGGGGCACCCGCCCCTGGTGTAGCAGCGATGGTGGAAAGCAGAGAACGGAGAGCAATGAACGGCAGCGTAGAAAAAAATGGTGGCTGGTCGAGGCGAGGAGGCGAACGAAAAAGGAGGCCGGACTAACAAGGTGCGGAGGCGGAGCGACGCGGCAGGCCGGAGCCTGACTTGGACGGAGGCCGCTGCGAGCATGCGCGAAAGCATGGAGTGGTCCAGGCCTGGAGGCGGAATTGCGACAGCCAGAAAGAGTGAAACACCGAAGACCGACGCCGGAGGAGGGTCGCCGCCGGACTGTCCCCTCGCAAGAAAGAAGATCTGCTACAACAGGGTAAGGGTGCCTGGTAGGCTTCTCACCTCCCCTACATATGTGGCCCTAGATTACATTGGTTAAATCGGAATTGTAAACCGCTCAGAGCCCCTAGGGGGTGAGCGGGATATTAGTTGAATGAATGAATGAATGAATGAATGAATGAATGAATGAATGAATGAATGAATGAATGAATGAATGAATGAATGAATGAATGAATGAATGAATGAATGAATGAATGAATGAATGAATGAATGAATGAATGAATGAATGAATGAATGAATGAATGAATGAATGAATAATCAGAACAGAACATTAATATTTTTACAGTGCTATCCTAAGCAGAGTTACTCCAGTCTAAGCCCACTGAAATCAATGGACTAAGATTGGAGTACCTTTTCTTAGGATTGCACTGTCAGCCCCCAAAGCGTTTCCCCACATCTGGCTGCAGAGCCGAAGACTCTTGAAGGTAATCTGATGCACCACCATGTAAAACTGGCTACATATTTTAAAAGCCCTTAAGATATTAGCTCTTATCATATCCAGATGGTTCAAGTAAGGCGGCTCTCAGTTCCTCTCATGGAAGAACAAATCCTCTGAAAACTCCAAGTCCATCGGCCAATTGGTGCTGGAAAATTCCTTCCTTAGCCAAAAAGGGAATCCAAAGCATAGTGTGCTTGGTTTTTGAAAGTTTCTCTCATCAACCATTTGCCAGAAAAAACAAGGAAAGGAATGTATATGTAACATCATATGACTCGCTCATTTAGCAAGAAAAAAAACCCTGCACCAATCCCTTATGATTAAAAAGGAGTGGAAGAAACTTGGGATCCATTTATGTTTTCCATGCAGAGGCAGTCTAGAAAAGTGTTTAAAGTATGTACTTATTTCCTCTGCCTCCCCCATCCCCATCCGACATCTACCTTGTGTTTTTTTTCTTTTCTTAAAAGTAATTTTTTTTAAAAAAAAAAGTTGATAAAAGGTCTAACCACCACAAAACCCTATATATTTTAATGAACACCATTTAGGAACACTTGCTAAACTATAACCAAATCTGAAAGGGAAACGAGCGCAAAAAAAAACACGTGTTGGCACATTTATCCTCAATCCCGAAGCACTATATTCTCATTTTGTAGTTAGCCATGCAGAAAGCAGACAAGAGAGGGTTTTATGTGGGCATTTGATGGTTCGTAGCTGATGCACTATTCTCTTTCATTCATTAGGTTTATATTTTAAATGTCCACAATAGGTGCAGCGTTTTCCAACGTTGTTTTTTTTGTGCTACTGTTATTAAAAATTCATGTCTCAGCTCTGGAAATAGCAGCTGCAGTCTATTTGCAAAATTAACTTCAATCAGAGCTGACAGCGGCAAAGGAGCCCTCTCACTGGCTCAACGAGAGCTGTTTTTCATTCCCAGCCTTGGCCCACTTCACATTTGACAAGTGACAAAACATCTATAATACAGTAACAAATGCTCCAATTTATTCACCCGACCTAAACAAATGTAGACAGCACTGGTTGCCTTTGCTAATCCACGCCACAAAATGCCACGCTATTCCTTTTCCCATTGTCTACATCGACTAATCAGAACGGAACAATACTCTATTGTGGGAACGGATCTAGCCCCTTCTCCTCCCCGCATCACGACGAAACTGCTAACTTTTAAACAACTACCGTTCTGCTGGAGTGACTTGGGAGGTAGGAGACGAGCAAGTCTTCAAACTTAGTGATAGAGCTACTCAGAAATTAAAACAGAATAAAGTAATAACGGTGAGTATAAAGCTATATTGTACTATACTCATAAGCACGTATCACGCTTTATTAAACCCAACCTTGTTTTTTCAAAACCACACACAGAAGATGAGGGAGAAATTAGGTTACTTTCAGAAACAGAATTAAGATAGCTAACAGGATTCCCTGGCATAGCATTGGGGGAGATCACTGTTGCAGATCATGAGACGTTACTATACTAGTTAATATTCTTGCCATCACTCCAAACAATGACAACATTCAGCACAATGAGGTTTGGTGTTAACTGATCATTAACACCCAGCTTTGCACAGAGAAGGAAGTAACACAGAGGTGTCAAACTCATTTGTCGCGGCCGAATCTGACATAAATCTCACTTTGTCTCCCCCGGGCCATGTGTGCCATAAATTGTAATGCCAGGTATCAGAGACATAAACTGTATAACTGTTTGGTGTAGTGGTTAAGTGCATCTGGGAGAACCAGGTTTGATTCCCCACTCCTCCACTTGCAGCTGCTAGATGACCTTGGGCAAGCCATAGTTCTGTCAGAGCTGTTCTTGAAAGAGCTCTCTCAGCCCCACCTACCTCACAGGGTGTCTGTTGTGGGGAGGGGAAGGGAAAGGAGTTTGTAAGCCGCTCTGAGACTCCAAGTGAAGGGCGGGGTACAAATCCAATCT
>NW_015163128.1:519253-526709 GCF_001447785.1 Gekko japonicus
AGACCCTTTGCTTCGACTCTGAGTAGCCCAGCCTCTTGCCTGTTACATTAGAAGGGCTTCTAGGAACGCCAAATAGAGATCTAAGAAATTTAGACTGAACCCTTTCAAGGGCCTTTAGATGGGCAGAAAGTCCAATTTGTGAGCCATACAGGAGTTGAGCCAATGATTTTGCCTGGAAGGTTTTTAAGGCCATGGGGAGAAAGCCTGCACCTTTCCTTCTAAATAATCCAAGAATGGCATTTGCACTTCTCTCTGCCAGGTTAGCTGATGAGGACAGATGTGCTGAGAATTTGGAATTATAAGAAAAGGTAATGCCTAAGTACTGAAAGTTCTTAACTTGATCTATGGCATTTCCTTTAATATTCCAGTTGAACTTCGTGAATGAGTTACCAAAACGGACAATTTTAGTTTTAGCGAAATTAATAGATAGCAATTCGGTGTCACGTTGCTCTTTAAATTTTATCAGGGCTCGCTTCAGGCCAATCCTTGTCTGGGATAAAAGAATGGCATCGTCAGCATACGTTAAGACTGAAACCTTTCTGCTACCTGAGAATGAAGGAGCATGAGTATCAATTGAATGAAGGCATGTGATTAAAGAGTTAACACAGATGTTAAATAAGAAGGGAGCCAAAAGGCAACCTTGTCTGCAGACTGCAGCACTGGGCAGACACTCCCACATTGCTTGACTGCTGAAGACGTGGTTGTTCCGCCATGCTGAGGACACAATCGAAGTGGCTCCTCCCACTCCCCCCTTGAGCAGTCTCCTGTTCCCTCCCTTGTACTAGATGCTCATGGGCCACATAAGAACCGTGGGCGGGCCGGTTTCGGCCCCCGGGCCTTATGTTTGACACGCCTGAAGTAAAACAATCATTGCAGGAGGTTTCATTTCATGGCAGTGAACTACATGACAAAATCCACCGTTACATTAACTAAAAGGAGAATGAAATGCCAAGACATGCCACCATTGGTCAATTGTTTTATATTTCCCCTGAGGTAAGTTACTTTGACTCCCTCATGGATCACTGCGGAAAGCAAAATGAAGCAGGGCAAAGGTTAACAAGAGTTTTGTCAAGAGAACACACCGATCATAGTGAACACCCTTTTCCAACAACCTAAGAGGCGACTCTACGCATGGGCATCACCAGATGGGCAACACCGAAATCAGATTGACTATATAATTTGCAGTCAAAGATGGAGAAGCTCTATCCAGTCAGTAAAAATAAAACCTGGAGCTGACTGTGGCTCAGATCATGAGCTACTCATTGCAAAATTCAGACTTAAACTGAAGAAAATTGGGAAAACCACTAGGCCATTCAGGTTTGACCTAGATCGCATCCCTGATGAATATACAGTAGAGGTGAAGAATAGATTCAAGGGTCTAGATTTGATAGATAGAGTGCCTGAAGAACTATAGACGGAGGTTCGTGACATTGTACAGGAGGCAGCAATCACCACCATCCCAAAGAAAAAGAAATGCAAGAAAGCAAAGTGGCTTTCTGATGAGGCTTTACAAATAGCAGAGGAAAGAAGGAAAGCGAAAGGCAAAGGCGAAAAGGAAAGATTTACCCAACTGAATGCAGATTTCCAGAGAACAGCAAGGAGAGATAAGGAGGCCTTCCTGAATGAACAATGCAAAGTAATAGAGGAAAACAATAGAATGGGAAGGACTAGAGATCTCTTCAAGAAAATTGGAGAAATCAAGGGAGCGTTCCATGCAAAGCTGGCCATGATAAAGGACAAAAACGGTAGGGACCTAACAGAAGCAGAAGAGATTAGGAAAAGATGGCAAGAATACACAGAAGAACTATACAAGAAAGACCTCGATGTCCTTGACAACCACGACGGTATAATCACTGACCTCGAGCCAGACATCCTGGAATGTGAAGTTAAATGGGCCTTAGAAAGCATTACTAACAACAAAGCTAGTGGAGGTGATGGTATCCCAGCTGAGCTATTCAAAGTCTTAGAAGAGGATGCTGTTAAAGTTCTGCACTCCATTTGCCAGCAAATTTGGAAAACGCAACAGTGGCCACAGGATTGGAAAAGATCAGTATACATTCCAATCCCAAAGAAGGGCAATGCCAAGGAATGTTCAAACTATCGCACAATTGCACTCATATCACACGCTAGCAAGGTCATGCTCAAGATCCTACAAGCTAGGCTTCAACAGTACGTGGATAGAGAACTACCAGAAGTACAAGCTGGGTTTCGAAGAGGTAGAGGAACGAGAGATCATATTGCCAACATTCGCTGGATTATGGAGAAAGCAAGAGAGTACCAGAAAAATATCTACTTCTGCTTCATTGACTATGCTAAAGCCTTTGACTGTGTGGATCACAACAAACTATGGCAGGTCCTTAAAGAGATGGGAGTACCAGACCACCTCACATGTCTCTTGAGAAACCTGTATAAGGGCCAAGAAGCGACAGTTAGAACCGGATACGGAACAACTGATTGGTTCAGCATAGGAAAAGGAGTACGACAAGGATGTATACTGTCACCTTGCTTATTTAATATATATGCAGAGTACATCATGCGAAATGCTGGCCTGGATGAATCACAAGCGGGAATTAAGATTGCTGGGGAAAAGATCAACAACCTCAGATATGCAGATGATACCACTCTAATGGCTGAAAGTGAAAAGGATCTAAAGAGCCTCTTGCTCAGAGTAAAAGAGGAGAGCGCAAAAGTGGGCTTGAAGCTCAACATCAAAAAAACTAAGATCATGGCATCCGGCCCCATCACTCCTTGGCAAATAGAAGGGGAAGCTGTGGAAGTAGTGACAGACTTCACGTTCCTGGGATCCCAGATCACCGCAGACTGTGACTGCAGCCATGAAATTAAAAGACGCCTGCTCCTTGGGAGGAAAGCGATGGCGAACCTAAACAGCATGATAAAAAGTAGAGACATCACCCTGCCAACAAAAGTCCGCATGGTCAAAGCAATGGTATTCCCAGTAGTCATGTATGGCTGCGAGAGTTGGACTATAAGGAAGGCCGAGCGCCGAAGAATAGATTCTTTTGAACTATGGTGCTGGAGAAGACTCTTGAGAGTCCCTTGGACTGCAAGAAGAACAAATCAGTCAATCCTCAAAGAAATCAACCCTGACTGTTCCCTGGAAGGCCAGATAATGAAACTGAAGCTCAAATACTTTGGCCACCAAATGAGAAGGGAGCACTCACTGGAGAAGACCCTGATGCTGGGAAAGATTGAAGGTCAAAGAAGACGAGGACAGCAAAGGATGAGATGGTTAGACAGTGTCATCGATGCAACGAACATGAAATTGAGCCAACTTCAGAGGACGGCGGAAGACCAAAAGGCCTGGCGTGATCTGGTCCATGGGGTCACGAAGAGTCAGACTCGACTGTGCGACTGAACAACAACAAAAAAGTTACTTTCAGTTGGCAAAAACACACCCCTTGCAGCCCTCCTAATACTCTGATTATAAAAGCTGATTATGCATATTCTGTTCCTAAGAAAAAAGCATTGGCTATGAATGACAATTTCAGCTGTTACCTAAAAATAGCCAGCTTCTTTAATGAGGAAAATTTTTGTGATCCAAGAGACTGGTTATTTAGGATTTTAAACTCAGACAACGTCTAACTTTGCTAACCCCTTCCCTTCCTTCTCCAAAATAGACTGTCTCTGTTTGAATGGACTGAACTTTCTCTAAATCTGAGGTTGAGCATATTGTGTGATTGAGAGTGCACATGCATACACAGATACATGTACAGATCTGGCTTAATCACTGGTCACTTCAAGCGTATGAGAGTCCGTTGGAGTTCTGTATGGAAAACAATAAACTGCATCTCATCACACTCAGAAAATGGCCACGATTCTGCTTTCAGGGAAGCTCGTCTTTAAGCAAGAATCTCACATTGTCAAGCATTATGGCTTCACAGACAGATTTACTTGGCTAAAGCTGCAACACTGGTATTTTCTCCCTCGCCTCCTTCCAAGATGATCACTGGAGGAATGGCCAATATTTTCAACTGTTGCAAGCGGCTGAAAATATTTTGCATCCTTAATTACATGGTGAAAAGTTGGTTACTTTTTTGAAAAAAGGACTTGGAGTACCAGAACTTGGCAAAGACAAAAAAAAGTAGTTTTACAATTAAGTACTGGAGAATGTCACACAATAATCCTTAAGGTAGAACGCAAAACAGTAGAACTATCAAGATTACTAAAAAGATGAAGACCAGCTATGTGCCAGCTATGTACAAACTGTGTATTTTGGAGCTTTGATTCTTGAGGGAAGCCCTATTTGATCTTTGCAAGCTGTATCAATGAGAATTCAATCTGACTCGAGAAACTCCTTACCCTCCAAGTAATGAATTAAAGCCAGACTTTGGCCGCCAATGAGTTAATTAATAAGAGCAGGAACTGAAGCATGTGGTTGTTGGCATAAGGCACTGAGCCACAAAAGATGCAGAGCTTGGGAAAGAAATAATCCATAAAACTGAACCAAAAAGCCACATTCTCATGCAAAACCAGACTTCCTGTTCCCATCCCACTTTCCCCCCTTTTGACAGAAAGCCCATAAAAGAATGTCTGGCTCAACAATAGAAAGGTGCTAACGCCATATAAACAGTCACTCATTTCTGTGCCCTTAGCCAAAGTTCTAAAATGCCCATCGGGGCTGTTTCCCTTTGCCAGAAACACAAGGTCAATATGAATGTTTTGAAAAGCTTGTTCTGAGCTTTCAGCAAAGTGTTTCTAAAGCTGTGAAAGAGGGATCTTTTTAAAGGGGGGAAAGATGGGGGGGGGGCTCTTTCAGTACCTTCTAAGACATGTCAATAAGGCAGCAGAAGGAAATGAAACTGCTCTTTGATTCTAAATACAAGTTCACTTTGCAGCACTGTATGCGGCAGAACAAGACTGCCCCGTAGCAAAGATTATGGGAACAGAAGAGAAGAGGAATGCCCAGAAGGGAAATGCACTGGGCAGCAACAACAATGATTTGGTATACTAGATCTAGATCACTGGGTTTATAGGAGATAGTTCTTGGCAGGGGTCATTTCGTAGAAAAAGAGGTGCAGGAGCTCATTAGCATATAACTCATTAGCATATGCCACGCCCCCTGACGTCACCAGAAGTGATGTCAGAAAGGGAAGCAAAAGGAGGGGGGAGGCATCTTCAAAAACCTCCCCTTCCTTTCCCCAGCAGGCCTCCCAAGGTGTGTGTGTGTGTGGGGGGGGAAGATGGTGGGTAGGCTGGAGAAGGAAAGGGAGGTAGGGAGACATGCCTGGCTTCCCTGCCCAATCTTCTCCAGGTGCCCAGCAGATTGGGCTGGGAAGCCAGGCATTTAATTTCCCCCCTGGGGGGCGGGACCTGAGCTCATTTCTGCTGGAGCGCCGCTCCAGGATGCTCCGGTAGGAAACAACCCCTGGTTATTAGTATTTTAAACATATCCCACAGCACAATAATTTTAAATAGCAAAACACTATTTACAGTAATCCAAATGTTTCCTCAATATCCCCACTAGGGTTACCAAAAGCCACTTTTCTGACAATTTACAATGCCATTCTAAGTAGAGTTATACCTTTCTACATCCAAGTCAGTTGGCTGAAAAGGGTATAACTGTGTTTAGGATTACTCTGTGGCTGTCTAAAAATAATATAATACCATTTTATTTGAAAGTTATCCAGATATATTATGGCCTTTGTTTTTTCCATACCTGCAAGATCTCAGATTTGCAATGACCAATTTTTTTAACATTTGGGAACCTCGAGTCCTTGTCAAAATTGATGTAGAACACTTTTCCACAAGTAAACATGCTTTGAGATCCCTTCTAACACAATTATTGGGAAATGAATAACCCATAAGCAATCAGTAATGAACAACCTATAACATTTGAGTTGTGCAGATTTTAACTTTGAAGAACCTTGCCAAGTATGTATGTGTTTTCAATCATTGTGGGGAATAACACCAGGGCTTTTTGTTTGTTTGTTTTGAAAAAGAAGTGCCGGAACTCTCGAGAGGGAAATGAAGTTTTCAATCTGTATACTAAAAACTCATGAACTTTTAAACATTTTTAAAAGAATTTTGTCGAAGAGGTTCTGGAACTCTGTTCCAGCGCATTCCCCCAGGGAAAAAGCCCTGAATAACACCATGATAGCCTTGTAATAAACATCTTTAATTTGTATATTAAGAAAATGCAAACCAGCATCCCAACTGTACTATAATACTATTGGTCTTTATGCCACTGATAACCCCTGTCCACTTCTCCCCAACTATTTAACCCTCCTTTCCCCCACTATTTAACGTAAGTACCTTCTCTAGAATCAATGTAATATTTTATACATTTTGAAGATTTCCCCTTCGGATCTGTTTTACAAAATTATTGTTCTTCAAAATGTGTTAAACATCTTAACAAATTGTCCAAAAAAGTTCTGGTATCAATTGTTTTATTGAAGAAAATGAAATTTATAATTATACCCAGATTCACCAGTAGGGAGATTTTGATAGCGAATAAACTGATAATTGCTCCATATAACACATTCCAAAGGAATCTGAAAACAAAAGGGCATCCATGTGCATTTTTAAAAACAGCCTGCAAAAATATATAAGCAATAACAGGAGTTACATGCACCCATCTTATATATACCAAGTTCTTGCTCTCATGATGTTAAGTATTATGATGGTCACATCTGTCCCCCACTATAGGTAAAGGTTTCCCTTGCTCGAAGGCCAGTCAAATCCGACTCTAGGGTTGCGGTGCTCATCTCCGTTTCCAAGCCGAACAGCCAATGCTGTCCAAAGACGTTTCCGTGGTCATGTGGCCGGCATGACTAGATGCTGAGGCGCACGGAACGCTGTTACCTTCCCACCGAAGCAGTACCTATTTCTCTACTTGCAATTTCTTGCATTCGAACTGCTAGGTTGGCAGGAGCTGGAACCAGAGATGGGAGCTCACTCCATCATGCGGCATTCGGGTCATAAGAACATAAGAGAAGCCAATGTTAGATCAGGCTAAAGGCCCATCCAGTCCAACACTCTGTCACACAGTTGCCAAAAATACCAGGTGCCATCAGGAGGTCCACCAGTGGGGTCAGGACATTAGAAGCCCTCCCACTGTTGGCCCCCCAAACACCAAGAAGATAGAGCATCACTTGCCCCAGAGCCCCTATCTATACCTTGTGGCTAATAGCCACTGATGGACCTCTGCTCCATATGCCTATCTAATTCCCTTTTGAAGCCGTCCATGCTTGTAGCCTCCACCACCTCCTGTGGCAGTGAATTCCAAGTGTTAATCACTCTTTGGGTGAAGAAGGACTTCCTTTTATCCATTCTAACCCGACCGCTCAGCAATTTCATGGAGTGCCCACGAGTTCTTGTATTGTGAAAAAGGGAGAAAAGTACCGCTTTCTCTACCTGTTCTTTCCCATGCATAATCTTATAAACCTCGATCATGTCACCCCTCAGTCGTCTTTTCTCCAAGCTAAAGAGCCCTAAG
>NW_015163128.1:527167-528406 GCF_001447785.1 Gekko japonicus
GGGGTGGCCATCTTGCTTTTAGAAAGTGTAATTTGGAATTTGGAAATTGACTGAGAGGAGCACCAAAATTGGTTTAATGGTGATGTATTTTACTATTTGGTATTGTTTTACTGTTTTATCTGGCGATACGCCCTGTAAGCCGCCCTGAGCCTCCGGGGAGGGCGGGATAGAAATGTGAATAATAAATAAATAAATAAATAAATAAATAAATAAATAAATAAATACAACAATTTAATTCACACAAAAAGCCCTCTGCTCCCCATTCCCAATTTGGAGAGTGATTTGCCTGTGGCGAGAGGGACCAGACTGGCAAGAAAAGCGTACACAGATGCTACTGCTGAATCTTTTATACAGACAAAAACTGAGGAGTCCAAAACTCTCTCTCTTTTTTGCACATATTCGTTCAAGCAACATTGTACACTGTCCAAGCAACACTCCATTTGACTTTTACCTGCTTTGCAGGTCCTGCCGTCTTCTTCCAGCTGGACTCCGGTGGGACAGTTGCAGCTGTAAAAAGGGTCTTGTGGAGACAAGAGGCACAAATGGGAACAGCCACCATTGTTATCTTCACAGGGTGTGTGAACTTGAAGAAATGAAAAAGAAGAGCAATTTTATACTTTAAGACACAAAGAAAGTTCAGGCTTGTGAAATGAGCTGGGAAATGCCACTTTTCACCAGGAGTCCTGTTCTAAACTACTTTAAAATTATTGCATGTGCTTGTATTATTTATTAATTAATCCTATGCCCCAAAATCTACTGTGGTCATGGAGATGTAAAATCTATCATTCATGTATTTCCAGTACGCAGAATAATGTGTTTTCCCACATCAGCTATTTTAAATGGTGCCTAGTGAAACCTGGGCCACAATTCAGGAAAACAATTTATATAGCATACATATGTATACAAATTTTTCTGTAAGTGTTCAAAAAGCAGTTTTGGAGAGTGCCCTGCATTATTACCTTAGCTCACCTACTTCTGTGCAAACCCCTATTTGTTTTAAATGTAGGTTGCATAAAAGGTAAAGGTAAAGGTTCCCTTGCTCGAAAGCCAGTCGAATCCGACTCTAGGGTTGCGGTGCTCATCTCCGTTTCAAAGCCGAAGAGCCAGCGCTGTCTGAAGACGTTTCCGTGGTCATGGGGCCGGCATGACTAAACAGCAAGGCGCACGGAACGCTGTTCCCTTCCCACCAAAGTGGTACCTATTTATCTACTTGCAATTTCTTGCTTTCGAACTGCTAGG
>NW_015163128.1:528617-531713 GCF_001447785.1 Gekko japonicus
GAGAGTCTCACATTTCAGACTTCAAATTCCCATCATTTTAAAGGGCCCTGGGAAATCATGGGCAGATTTGCAGACACTGCCAGGAACCTTAATATGTAGGTGAAAGCAGGTAGTCTCCAAAGTCAAAGATTCCCTTCAGCAGCTAAGAAAGCATGGCCTGGATCTTGCTCAGATTTTTGTATGCACAAGGAGGCAATGGTTTTCGCTGGACCATGTTTTGGGCTGCCGTGGAAGGGCGAAATCACCAAAAATCACCCCCCACACACACACACAGTCGTGTGCCTGCAGAAATCTTGGTAGGATCCAGGGGTCATTTCCTGCGGGAGCGCACAGGAGCGGAGCTCCGACAGTAAGGAGCCCAGGGGGTGGGCACATGCAGCAAGCCCCGCCCCCTGCTCCCAGCAGCCCTCAGTCAGGCCACAAGGAGCAAGAAGCAACCAGGTAAGTTGCAGAGCCCCCCCCACCACCACCTTCAGGTACAAGCTCTCCCTCCTCTGTGAGGGCAGAACTGCGCGTTCCCCCCCCCAATAGCTAGCAATCCAAAACAGTCCAGTGGAGCCTAAGCGGTGGGTGTTGCTTTCTGACACACTTCCAGTGATGCCAGGGGGTGTGGCGTATGCAAACAAGTTATGCTAATGAGTTATGCTAATGAGCTCCTGCACCTCTTTTTCTACAAAATGACCCCTGGTAGGATCCAACCCTTTATTTACAGAATGCAAGCTGTAGCTACTAGTAATGTATGCACACTCCATAGGAAGTGCACTGTGCCTCACACCCACTCATGGCTGAACAGTTGTCTAAGATTATTATTTTTTTAATCTCTGGAATGATTTGGATGGATTATGATGAGCAGAAAGGCAATATCCTGCAATACAAAAGGGGCTAATCATTCAGGGGTTCCAATAAAATTAGAAGTGTATCGTCTATACCACCCTAGGTTATTACTGCCCTATACATGGCTGCGGGGAAATGGAATCCAGCTCCAATCCCAGTCAAGAGACAGTGGCATCTGAGCTATTTCGAGCAGATAGTATTTCCCTAGGCACTATGCTTTCCTCACTACTGTCCAGAAATACTGTGACCCAGGGGTGGGACATTCCCTCAGCTGAGAGAAATGTTAAGAATTCAGAGAACACCACACACAACCCTATCCGGAACACCAGGATGAACTGCAGCAGTACATATACCCAGTGATTCTACTGACAGTCTTGCACCTGTTTTGCAGCTTGAGCGGATCCCAAATTCCTTTGTTTACTCCATGTATGTTTACTGTCAACCTATCCTCCCTTTTCAAAGTCTAGCCAGCACCGCATGCAGAGACCAAATCTTTCAGATTTGTTAAATTCTAGACTTTATATCAAGTTTCTACGAAATGTGAGTCAACACTTATACCTGGGATAAAGTACAGCCATCACTTTGTCTAAGGAGCTACAATTTTCTTAATCAGACAAAGGTCACAGGTCATACAGAATGGAAAATGAAAGACAGACACGTATTGCACTTTTAGAGATATGAAGGCTCAGGGGAAAAGTAGGGGGAAATGTGGTCAGGAACCATCACGAAACCCTAGGACATTTCCACCTAGGTCTTTCTCATGGAAACCTTAGAAATGTGTGGGAACACTGAAAAAGAAGTGCATTGAACTAAATGCAGCTACCTACAATCTCTTTTTTAAAATTTATTAGGATATAATCAACAAAGTCAAACATAAGTCACAAACATTTATACTTATACATCCTACCCTCCTCCCTCCCCCCTCCCGTGCGGCTTCCCACAGTGCTCCAACCTCCTGCTCATTTCTTAGATCTTCTTCAACCCACCTTTTCCTTTTTCCCCTTTACACATATCTATAGGTAACTTCTCCTTCCATTTTTTGTTTTTATATCTTAATCCATTTTTAATGTCTATTAACTTTCAATAATTGTCAAAGCTAAATAAACTGTCCCTTACATCCCAATTCTTTTCTAGATAGTCTTTAAAGTCTTTCCAGTCTGCCATGAAGTCTTCTGCTTCCAAGTTATTAAGTTTCCTTGTCAATTTGTCCATTTCAACCATAAAAAGTAATTTCTTAATCCAGTCCAGCTACCTACAATCTCTTAAGATTATGGAGCTGATTCTATTTTAAGTTAGCCAGTGTGGTATAGTAATTAGTTTCATGTCAGGATATAGGAGACCCAGGTTCAAATCCCCACTCTGAAATGGAATACTGCCAGGTGACCTTGGGCCAATCACATACACTTAGCCTAAGCTACCCCACTGGGTTGTTGTGGGGATAAAATGGAAGACAGGAGTACAATGTAAGCTGCTTTAGGCCCCCACTGGGGAGAAAGGCAAGGTATAAATGAAACAGATTTCAAATATTTATTCTCCACCTTTCAATGTAAAAGTTTTCCCAATGGCTATGAGTTGTCAGCGCTACATAAGCACCTGTTTCAATCAGAAGGTGAAAGGGCTTGCAGGTCTCCACTGATCCAAGCACTTCCATTTGCTTGGCATACGCAGATAGTGCTAATTTCATCTAAGGCTACGAAATTGCCCGACTGGTCAATATACAATCTGAAGGCATCAAAATAATGAATAAATAATTTGACAAAACTGACGCGTGACCTGGGAGTGGGCGCGAAAATCCCTTTGGCTTGCTAATGATACCGAAGAGGGTCAGCGCAGGCGCACACTATCCCAAGGGTGTGACGCACAGAGACCACGAAGAAGATCTCCCCATCACCATTCATCTGTGGAGCCCTACCCATCTAACCCTGCAGATGACTTCAGAGCAGCTAAGCAACAGGCAACCAGAAGGCCCTATGATACACCTCTGCCTGCAGACACACCCCCAGCAGGTCAGCCAATTGCAACAGGAGAGCCTGAGCAGGTCAGAGATCGAGGAGAGTACAGGAGAGGTTCTACTTGCTGTGATGCAATCAGAACTTTCCAGACTATGGAAATGCTAACGTTTTGTAAACATGTGACAGCAAAGCACTTGAACAAACCCTACCACAACTTGAGGAGATGGTGCTTAAGGCTCATATGGACTGCTTACTCATCTTTGCATTAATGAAATAGAACGTACTTGATCTCTGAAGTTCATGGGTACCA
>NW_015163129.1:0-961 GCF_001447785.1 Gekko japonicus
AAGGAAGGAAGGAAGGAAGGAAGTTTCAGCCAGACTACATACCTTATTTCACACACCCCTTCATCTCTCCACAATCTGTTATTAGTTTCACACACAACATGGATTGTGCATATGTATAGGGTATGTGCAGGCAGGCAGTGGGTCCAAAGTATCTGCATACTTTTGATCATATCTTAAACTGAGAGCTTGTGAGGGGTCGGTACCAATGGTAATAGTAGCAGCAATGATGACATCTGTACCGGAAAACAAGAATGAAATTCCTATTCAGCCACAAAGCTGACCCACTTTACAGGGTTGTAGTGAGCCTAAAATGGGATGATTTGGACTCTTTACAGGAAAGGGGGAAATGCAAACCTGAGAGTCCAGGGACAGGAAAAGGTATACACAACAGTAAAACCAAGAGAATCAAAAGGTCCACTGGCTATAAAATACACATATTCAAATTGCTTCCTGGCAGCTTCAGGGCAGTAATTCAAAGCTGACTCAAGCGTCAGAGGGTCTAATGCACTGAATCCCCTGAAATGGATGCTCAAAATGTAGGCATTTTTGAGCAACTAAGAGAAAACACTGTTTTAAGTTCATTGCTCTGCCCCTTCCAACAACACACTTATTCCCTGTCCAAGGGTTTTCAGAAAGCCGCACGCTCTTTTCCAGTCTAACTTCCATGCCAGTTCCTGTCCTCAAACTCGCAGAGAAACCCAAACCCTCTCATTTTTGGTAGAACCCCTCCCCTCCTCCACCTGGCTGTCACACATCCTACATGAAGCAGGGTGATTTAGCAAATGCAAGCCAATGCCAGTGGTTTGCATGCACCAACTCACACAGCAGAACCAGAGCTTCCAATTTCAGCACTGGGGCTATTTTGGGAAGGAAGGAAGGAAGGAAGGAAGGAAGGAAGGAAGGATGGAAGGAAGGAAGGAAGGAAGGAAGGAAGGAAGGATCTAACCACCTGACTTTCCAC
>NW_015163129.1:1647-38792 GCF_001447785.1 Gekko japonicus
CTGGCAACCGCCAAGTGTTTTGGCTAGGGTTGCCAGCTCCAGGTAGGGAAATACCTGGAGATTTGGTGGATGAAGGCTGAGAAGGGCGGGGTTTGGGGAGGGGGAGGGACTTCCATAGGGTATAATGCCAGAGTCCACTTTCCAAAGCAGACATTTTCCTCCAGGAGAACTGATCTCTGTTGCCTGGAGATCAGCCGTAATAGTGGGAGATCCCCAGCCATCACCTGGAGGTTGGCAGCCCTAGCTTTTGCCCGGCAAGGGTTCTGATTGGCCACTGGAGATTTGACTGGCTGTGCAGATTGTTTTGACCCAGTGAGCCTCCTGGCTGAGGAGTGATCTGGACCCAGTTATTCTCCCCAGTCCTCATCCAACATGGTAGCTACTTGATTCCATAACCAGAAAACGCTGTACATAAAAGGTCTAAGATCTCCAGAGCACAATTATACCTGTCCCCCATTTTCTTTTTTATCCCCATCACAGATCTTTTTGCGTGGTTCTTGTACAGGATGGATGTAGTTAGCAGCTTGTATGAAGTAGTAATATGTTTTAGTATAGTTTGCTCTGTTGGTTAGATAAGGCTCCCTCCGGGCCTTTTAGCAAACCCGGGAAAAGCCTCTTCCATTTTTCTCTCTGTTTTGGAAGCTTATCAGTGGCAAGTGAGAGGCTCAGAATTCATCTCTTTCTTCCAGTTGTCTGACACAGGAATTTTATCAACAAGTATGAACTCCTTCTGTCCACTCAGCTGGAAATGTGAGTTACTGAATTTGAATGCATGGAGAACAATAAAATGATATGAACCTGTTGGGCTATTGCCTTGGCTACTTACTGTAATGGGACTGAGTTGTTCTAAAAGCCTTGGAACAGAATAGTTCTAATGCTGCACCAGGTTTCACTTTTACCAACTTTCCTGAATCCATCTGCTGCCTACCAAGAGTTTCAAGTTCTTTTACTGCTCTGCGAGAAGTTGCTGCCTCCCTTCCACCATCCATAAAGGCTACAGTGTCTTCATGAGACAACCCATCCCTCTTTCTCCAGAGAAAAATTGTCAGTTCACACAGTAAAAATCCAGTTGGAAAGTGCACTGAAAGTGGATTGAAAGTGGATTGTTTAGCGCAGCTGTAGTAAACAAAGACAACTAGATTCACCACCAGTTAGAATAGATCAGTCTTTCCCAACCTGTGGGTCAGGACCCAAAAGTGGGTCATGAAACCTCTGAAGCACAGGCCAGCCCTCCTTATTGGCCCCCCTCCCCTCTCCGTTGCTCTGTTTTGTATTTTGGTAACCAAGATTTGACCCTGGAAACAGGATCTTCCATGCCATGCATTAGTTAGTATGCTTTCTTCACTGTATATACATGTTAATCAAGTGAAACATGTCCTGATGGTTACTAGAGTGAATTTCTTAGAATCTGGGGTGGTGGTTAGAGGGAGTATTGGAGAAGGAGGGGGTGGTCAAAGGCTGGAATGTAAACTCCATATGCAAAGGCTGTGTATGTTGGAATGCCACTTGCTTGGGGTTCATAGTGAAGGAAGACAACCAGTTCCACTGCGGGCCTGATAGAAACCCTCCGGGGGCCTGATCTGGCCCCCAGGCTGCATGTTTGACACCCCTGATGTAAACTATAATGATAATAATTTCCCCCCACCCAGTGGGCCCAAATATTTGCTCTTGCTTATATGTATCTAGAATCCCATGGCTAGGGTGGCCAACTCCAGGTTGGGAAAGTCCTGGAGATCTGGAGGTGGGGCCTGATGAGGACAGAGTTTGGGGAAGGGTGCAGGGATGTGGTGTCACACAGTCCTCTTCCAGAGCATTCATTTCCTCCAGGAGAACTGATCTCCTTAGTCTGGAGATGAGCTGTAAATTTCGGAGAAGTTCAGCTCCCACCTGATACCATGGTGGGGGAGAAGGCAACAAAGTAGGGACAATTTGGAGTGGGAATTTTGCTCCTTTTGCTTTTTTTTTATTTGCTCCTAAAATGTTACGCCCAGGCTCAGAACGAATTGAAATATTAAAATATCTGACCTAGTTTTATTGGCTTCACATTAATCATGAGTAAGAGTGGAGCTGATAGGTGTGTGAGAGACGAGGGCCTCGGGTGTTTAGGGAAGGAACCTAGATGTTTGGATTTTTCAATATTGGCAGGTATGCAGCTGTCTAAAAATTTATTGACGCTGTGTAATAGGTCACCTAAGCCATACGGCATTACATTCCTTGTGATTACTGGCGGAATGGCAAAGGTTGAGAAATCAGAGAATAATAAATAGCACATACTAAACAGCCATTCCGTGTCTAATTATAAGTCTTTTATATGGAGAAAGACCACTCCCTGTTCGTGAAACAAATGTCTGGTCTCTGCAAAAGGTTCAGAATGCGAGGATAAAAAGGGCATGACCGTGAACGTAAACAAACAAAAAGAAGTTTGGAACAGTGAGGTGCCAGCAGGGGAATATTTTTAGACAGTTTGCTATAGTTCCACTCGTTTTCTTCCTGAGAAGGTCACTGTGGAAAATCATTTTAGCTGTCAACTTTTTTTTTGGGGGGGGGGGATAACTTTCCCCCCATGTTGGTGTTTGGATGTTTCCAAAATGGCTCTGATTTAAAGCATCAAAGTTTGCCCTGTGCACAGTGAAGCATTCCTTCCTTAAGGAAGGCTTGCTGGGAGAAGAAAGACCTTACCTGACATCAGGGGTCATTTCATAGAAAAAGAGGTGCAGGAGCTCATTGGCATAACTCATTAGCACAATCCATTTGCATATGCCACACCCCCTGACAACACCGGAAGGGGCCGCGGCGTCCAACCGAGAGCTGGAGGTGCAAGGCGCCTTGGCTGCATCTTTGCCCGTGGCGTTGCGGGGGGCTCTGGTGGGGGAGGTGGGTGCCGGGTTTGCTGGGCTTGGGCGATGCAGGGGGAGCAGCCGGCAGGCAGGCCACCTACTGGAGGGAGCAGCTGAGTCAGGGCTGGAGTGGGGGGGGGGAGGAAAGGAGAGGCAGGGCGCATTCTGTCTCCTCCTCCCCCAGGAGGAATGCTACACGTGCTCCTTCGCACTCCTGCTGGGAGCTGGGGGCAGGGCTTGCCACCACCTGTGCCTCTAACTGCCGGAGCTCTGCTCCTGCGCGCTCCTGCTCCAAATGACCCCTGCCTGACATGGAGGAAATGACAGGCAATGCCTTTGAACACTAAGAAGTGTTTTGGCTTCAAAGAATGAGCACTGGATGCTCGACCGCCGGGCTTGCCCCAAAGGTAAGTGGAAGAGGTGTCCTGGCCTGCTGCCTCCATGCTTCGGTATGCTGGTCTGGGATTAGGGTTGCCAATATCCAGCTGGGACCTGGAGATCTCCTAGAATTACAATTCATCTCCAGATGATGGGGATTTGTTCGCCTGGAGAAAATGGCTGCCCTGGAGGGTGGAGGCTATGACATTATTCCCAGCTGTGGTCCCTCCGCTGCTCAGACCACACCCTCCCAAGGCTCCACACCCCAAATCTCCCGGGATTTCCCGACCAGGAGCGCCTCCTGGGCTGACCAAAGCATCTTCTTCCCATTTGCATGAAACATCCATTAGAAAGGAGCCATGCACACCCAATAGGATTCTAGCAGCCTTCCGCCAGCATTCTCCTCAAGAAGACTGCCATCTATTGTTCCATTATCTCTCATGGGTAGAATAGCATTGGTTAAGATGAACGTGTTGCCAAGGTTTTTGTTCTTAGCACAAAGTATACCGGTGCTAAAAAAAAAAGGCATTTTTCAAAGAATTGAATAAAATCACCAGGCAATTCATTTCGCAATATAAGAAACCTAGAACAAAATGGAAGGTGCTACAGGATAGGAAGGAAAGAGGAGGAATTAGTGTACCCAACTGGTATATATACTATCAAGCGGCCGCCCTAGTATGGATAAAAGAATGGATAACTTTGGAAAATACAAGACTCTTGTCCTTAGAAGGACATGATCTCTATATGGGGTGACACACTTATATATGGTATGGGAAAGATAAGATACACTCGAACTTTGGAAGACACACACTAAGAGGATCCCTAAATAAAATCTGGAGTAAGATAAAAGGAGTTTGTTATAGGAAAACATCAAGATGGGTTGCCCCGTTAGAAGCCTTTCTCAAACCATCAGTAATAACAATGAACATGAGAGAAAGCTACCAAGAACTATTAAATAAAAATAATGAACTAAAAACAGAAGAAAAATTCCGACAAGAAAACAATCTGTCATGGTGGGAGCAGATAACATTAAGGGATAGGTATAAGAAAGATATGATAAGAGGCTTCGAAGATCAAAACAATGAACTTGACAAGATATGGTTGTCCTCAAATGATAAATTAGTCCAGAAGCTGTATAGGTTTTTGTTGGACGATTATGAACAGGATGAAGTAATTAAGTCTGCAATGATCACTTGGATGAAAGATATAGGGAAAGGGATTAGGATGTGGAAAACGGTTAAATTTATGAGAGCGGTAGCATACAAAGAAAATGTATACAAGATGTTTCATAGATGGCATTGGACTCCAGATAAAATAGCCAAATGTTATAAGGGGTATTCTAATTTATGTTGGAAATGTAAAGTGTGTAAGGGGACTTTCTATCACATGTGGTGGGAGTGTAGCAAGATACAAGGTTTCTGGAGGGTGGTCCCGAAGGTAATTCAAGAAAGCCTGGGAAAGAATGTAGCGTTAAAACCTGAAATATATTTGTTAAATATGATTCCAAAAGGATATAATAAGCAAGATTCATATATATTAAGCTACATCATAACTGCTGCCAGATTGCTAGTAGCTCAAAAGTGGGAAGCAGAAGTGATACCCACGAGGGAAGAATTAATAGATAAGATACTGGAACTAGCCAGAATGGACGACTTAAGCTTAATGTTACAGAATAAAAATGAAAAGGTACATGGAAAGAGATGGGGGAAAGTGTATAAATGGATAGAAAAATTGTCAGGAATTTAATATCCCCAATTTGTATAAAAAAGTAAGAGGTGAAAGACTCTGATATGTATGTAAGCTGAAAGGATGAAATGTATAAGTATATATGTGTAAATAAATAAATAAAATGTAAACTGCAAAAAAAGAAGAAAGCGGGCTGCTCCAGGCAGGGTTTTTGCCTAGCCAAACTTCCGATCGGCCATTGGAGATTCGATTGGTTATTGCTGTGGCGGCAGCTGCCATCACATCACAAGAATCTTCACCGTGTGACTGAAGTTAAGCTTCGGCAATAGTTTTTGTGGCTGGCTCCGCCTCCTGCAGCAGCCATTGTATAACTAGCTCCACCTCCTGTGGCAGCCATTTTGTGGCAACCAATGTATGCTTCTGTTTTAATGTGATGTTTTCTTTCTATGTTACAAAATGTAAAGCGGTTTACGGGTTGGTCAATGACTGTGAATGAATAAATTAATTCATTCAGCCATTTTATGGCTGCACCTCCAAAAAAAAAGAAGAAGAAGAAGACTGCCATCTAAGAGGAACAGTTACAAACTGCCAGCTGCACCCTTACCGTTGCGACTGTCACTGCCTCTCGTCCTGTCAGCAACAGTCACAGGGACATCCACATCAGAACCTGAGACCTCCAAAAGCCTGGCATTGCCAGCTACCAAAAATGCCTTCCAGAAGAGCTTGCTGGGCCACGGCACCCTGCTCAAAATGGCCATCAGAGGAACTGCGCCCTGCGGGGAAAGATTCCAACGGCATTATTTGCAAGCTTCTGAGACAACTTTGGTCCTAATGTTGCAAGAGGGATTAGTAATTAGTGGAGAGGCAGGCCGAGTTGTTGGGAAATTTGGTAAAAGTGGTTAGATATTCAGTGCTTGCAATGGATCTTTGTTCACTGGAGAGGAGGCATATTCTTTCTATGTAAAAATCTTTGTTTCTAAAGGGAAAGGTACACGGGAAATCTACAAAACAACAAACACTGAAGACTATATCCTTACTGTTACAAGGACAACAACAGTCTGACTGACCACATGGTTGGTAATGGATTTCTTCTTTCTTCTTGACCCTAGAAGGAAATCACCTGAATACATTAACCAATGAGTGTTAGTAAATAGGCTCCAGTTTCCCGGGCTTTCTCCCCATTTGGCTTTGTGCCAGGTTACCTTCCAGGTCAGTCTAAACAATAGCACACAAGGTAAACACATTAACCCTATAATGACTGAATTTAGACCTTGCAACATGCATACTTCCAAGAAGACATGGAATGTGCTTATTAAACAAATCTGCTTGTAAATCCTGAACTCTCGCTCTCTTTCTCTGTTTCACTGCTGATCCACTTCCTGTAGAAAGCAGTTTAATCACTCCTTTATCTTCCCCTCAGTTTTGGAGTTATCCCCCATCTACTTTCCTAACTCACTCAGTCCCACATATGTTGACGATGACGCAGTAAATATATAAAGGTGCTGTCTCCAAACTGGGTCCTTCAGTCCAAGCAACGTCTTGGAAATGTAAAGGTTGCCCCTCTGCTGCAGGATTAGGGTTGCCAACTTCCAGGTGAGGTCTGGAAGTCTCCCAGAATTGCAAGTGATCTCCAGACTACAGGGATCAGTTCTCCTGGTGAAAACAGCAGCTTTGGAGGACATACCATAGATTCGAGGTGAATTCCCTCCCCAAGTTCTCATCTCTGCAGGCACTGCCCCCAAATCTCCAGGAATTTCCCAAACCAAGTTGGCATCGCTGGATCTTGGCTGTTGTCTGTGTTTGAACTCATATGTTCTCTTTGGACAGCGTTCATGATCCAGGTTTCCGCCTTCATGATCCAGGATTCTTGATCATCCTTCTCTGTAACATTGGACTGCCTCTCATGGCTCCTGACTGCCAGTGTTTTTGCCATGTTGACGCCCACTCGCCCATCCTTGACAGATCCCCTTGGAGTGCCTCACAATCCTCACTGGTTTTCACCACCCTGAACAACTTTGTATCATCCGCAAATTTAGCCACTTCACTGCTTACTCCCATCTCCAAATCATTAATGAACAAGTTAAAAAGCAGTGGACCAAGTACTGATCCCTGCAGTACCCCACTGCTTACCACCCTCCACTGAGAAAATTGCCCATTTATACTCACTCTGTTTCCTATTAATTAGCCAGTGTTTGATCCACAAGAGGACTTGTCCTTTTATCCCATGACTATTGAGCTTATTTAGGAACCTTTGATGGAGAACTTTACCAAAAGCTTTCTGGAAGTCAAGGTAAACAACATCTATTGGGTCCCCCTTGTCCACATGTTTGTTCACTTCCTCAAAGAAGACTAACAGGTTAGTGAGGCAAGATCTTCCCTTACAGAACCCATGCTGAGTCTTCCTCAATAGTTTTTGTTCATCAATGTGCCTACTAATTCTCTTCTTAATAACAGTTTCCACCAACTTACCCGGTATTGACAGCAGACTGACTGCCCTGTAATTTCCCGGATCTCCTCTGGAACCCTTTTTAAAGATGGGGGTGACATTAGCTACCTTCTAGTCCTCAGGAATGGAGGCAGAGTTTAATTAATGGAGGAATGGAGGCAGAGTTTAATGAAAGATTACATATGAAAGATTACACACGAAAGATTACATATTTTTGTCAGGAGATCCACAAGTTCACATTTGAGTTCTTTTGGAACTCCTAGATGTATGCCATCCAGACCTGGTGATTTATCAGTTTTTAAGTTGTCTATCAATCATAGGTCCTCCTCTCTCATCACCTCAATCTGACTCAACACCCCTCCCGAAATCAGTGGTTCTGGATTGGGCAAGCACTTCCCATCTTCCACAGTAAAGACAGAGGCAAGGGAAAAAAATGCATTCAGCTTCTCGGCCATTTCCCTAACATCTCTATCATTCCCTATCATCTCTATCATAGTTAACAGCAACAGCAACAGCATTACACACTGATGGAAATACTAAAATTGGTTCCAAGGGGTACATTTTTAACTAGGCATTTTGTGCTTGTCCTGGCCAAAAGTGACATCACCACATCACCAATGAGTTAATCAGAAAAGCATAGGTTTCAGGCCCTTCACCCCTGGGGTGGTTCTTCTAACATAGTCAATATTAAACTCTTGAGTTTTGATCTGATTTCCGGACTCCAAATCCTTTGCTCCAACTTCTATAAGCTCCACTGGTGTCCTTGCAGGCTTGTTCCTAGTCACAGTTCCCTCTCAGACCTCTTCTTTCTCTTCTCTCTCGGGATAAAGACAACTGATTTTTAGGTCAGATTCAGGGGCCACTGAAAGACGGTCTCTGCTCTGTGAATTATCATTATAGAATCATTTCACCTCCCACAATTTAAGCATGGCTTTACCTCCCTTATTCAGTTGTATGCACACATGAAAGTGAAAACAAGGTTTGTGGTATATTTAGCATGATCTGTATTATCTGTAGCTCAGCTGTTGCTTCAGTATCCATTATATGTAGCCAAGAGATACCATGCATGGAAATGAGAACTGAATTCTCCCTACTGCACTCTGTCAGCTAAGCATAAAGTTCAGACCAGCAGTTTAGTTTAGAAATAGTTTTACCATTTTAGTAGCAGCAGAGGGACCTGGAAAGTAATACTGGAAGCTCTGGGCAGCCATCCAATAGCATCAGATAACAGGGTGCAAAGCCCAGCAGAAAGCGGAGGTCAGAGTTCATGACACAGTCAGGCATGGTCTGTCATTTCTGTGGTCAGAATGCTGGACTAGAATCTGGGAGTGTGTGTTATGTGCCTCAAGTTGCTTCTGAGTTACAGTGACCCCATGAATTAGTGACCTCCAAAATGCCTATCAGTAACAGCCCTGCTCCGGTCTTGCAAATGGAAGGCCGTGGCTTCCTTTCTCGAGTCAATCCTTCTTAGGGTGAGTCTTCCCCCTTTTTCCTGCCGCCTTCAGCTTTTACGAGCATTATTGTCGTCTGAAGATCAGTTGTCATTCCAGGAGATCTCTAAACCCCACCTGGAAGCTGGCAACCCTAAATAGAGGATGAGAGTTTAGAGAGGATCCCGGAGGAGGCTGAAGCTGGTTCCTTATTCCCAGTTCCCTTGCTCGAATGCCAGTCGAGTCCGACTCTAGGGTTGCGGTGCTCATCTCCGTTTCAAAGCCGAAGAGCCAGCGCTGTCCGAAGACGTTTCCGTGGTCATGTGGCCGGCATTACTAAACCCCAAGGCGCACGGAACGCTGTTACCTTCCCACCGAAGTGGTACCTATTTATCTACTTGCAATGTCTTGCTTTCGAACTGCTAGGTTGGCAGGAGCTGGAACTAGAGACGGGAGCTCACTCCGTCATGCGGCAACCCGGGTCTCGAACTGCTAAACTACTGACCTTCCACAGCCTGCAGTTCAGCGTCTTAACCACTTGAGCCACCGCAGCTCCCAGTTCCTTGTTCATCCCTTATTCGCATCTTATTCATGGATTCATCCAAAAACACTGAGGAGAGTTTGAAAGCTCTGAATCCCAAAATAAGGTCCGGACCACCACATATCATATACTCCCAGGTTTATGGAACTCTCTCCTTCAAGAGGATATATCCTGTTTCCTGGTCCAAAGCACGGTTCTCGTGCCAGCTGCTCCAAAGTAGGGTGCCTCTAGGACAATCACAGGGGCAGACACTGGGGACAGGCTGCAACCCCCTCCCCAATCTTTGGACCACTCCAAATAACACATCAGCATGCTCTGGAGACTGTCCCCTGCAAGATGACATACAGTGATGCCCGGTCCAAACACTGGTGCTGATGCCACGACTGTCTATTCACAGTGCTTCCCAGAGTCCTGTATTTCAAAGGAGATTTGAATAAGGAAGTGCCCTCTGCACCCAAAATAAGGTTTGGACCCCCACACTTCATACACTTCCATGTTCAGTGGACTCTCCCCTTCGAGGGGACATATGCTCTGCCTTGGTCCAAAGCGCAGTTCTTGTGCCAGCTGCTCTAAAGTGCAGTGCCCCCAGGACAATCACACAGGCAGAAACTGGGACCAGGCTGCAAACCCCTCCCCAATCTTTGGACCACCCCAAGTTACACATCCCACCTTTTTGGGAACTGTTACCTGCAAAGAGACAGACAGCAATGACCGGTCCAAACACTGGTTCTGTCTAGGCTTCCCAAGTCCCCCCGGTGGGCGGGTAAACCCCCACCCCAGGGCCCGTTCCCCACCGCCACCGGATCACGCCCCGGGGGGAACTCCTCCCCGACGTGCGCGTCACCCGGAAGTGACATGACCACGCCGGGCACGCTGGGGGCGGGGCCATGGCCATCCGAGGGAAAACTCTATTGTTATGACTTTTCCTACCTAAATGCAGAACTTTACATTTATTCCCACTGAAATTCATTTTATTTGTTTTAGCCCAGTCTTCCAGATAGATTGTTAACAACAAAGAAGGAAATTGATGGAAACCTCAACAGCACCGCGAGCGCAAAATGTGAGGAGGCAATTAATATGATACGGGACCAATGAAGTGCTGTCGAAACTAAGCGTGCTTGTTCTGACTTCGGACAGCCCTTAGAAGAACAAGGCAGATGTGCTCTACTTAAGCCATGAAACCTGGTAGATTAATAGCTTCCCTAGCCCAAGTTTCTTGAATCAGAAGAATCTGGAAATCTAATGGGGAAGATCTATCTCCAGAGTCCCTCAGCCTATCATTCCAACCTAGAATGTGCCAGGATAAAAAGAAAACTAAAAAGATCAGGAAGCTTGGCTCTTCTTTTGTGCACTACAAGGCCTTTTACAGGTTTAGGAGGAGGAATCCTCAGGCCAGCGCCCAACTCAGCTGCTTCAACTGTATTTATAAACTCAGTTCTCAAGGCTTCACAAGGAAAGCAAGGCTCCCAAATGAAAATATCCGTGCAAGTAAGATACATGTTTGCCTCCACCCCTCAGCAAAACACTAAAAAGTTCTGTACTGAATCACTCAAGATAAAAGGTGGAGGTTTTATATTAAATGAATAAAAGTATGGAACTTTAATAGTGCGCTTCCAACAAGCAGCCGCCCATCTTCACTGGTGACAGTGCTCTTGAGGTGGGAACCAACTGCAAACCACAGTCCCCACTGGGGAAGGGTCTTGCCCAGTTTCCTGAAACATAGGCTGGATGCCAGTATGGGAAAAGGTGCTCAAAAGAGCCATCGGTGCCATATCAGACAGCTACATTTCGCTCCCAAGGGTTCTAATCCCCTGGCTTGCAGAACAATTCTGTTTTTATTTTAAAGCAACATTGGAAGGGCACAAAGTCCTAAAAGTCCAAGGTCATGTCTGCACATAAGGAAATCTCCCAGCTTGCAGAAAAATCTTAGTGCTTTTTTTTTTTAAATTGGATTACAAAGACTTGTAAAAGTAATGCCTGCTCATGAACAGATGAACTCAATCTATCAGTCATGGAATTAGGATGCCATTTTTTTAGTTGCCCTAGTAACCCCAAATGGCCCAGGAAGATGTGGTAGTGGAGTCCCCCAGGAGCAGATGACAAGGGGAAACTGGAGCCACTTTCTGCCTCGCCTTCCCTCGCCCACCCCCCTTTTATCCATCCTTACCATGCAGGAGCGGGTAGGAAAACAATAGGGTTGCCAAGTCCATTTTAGCCCCCAGTGGGGGACTTTGGGGGGCGTTCCTGGAGGGGGCGGGGCATCCCCGACGTGATGACATCACATTGGGGACATCTGGCCCCTCTCCCACCTGCCCAGTGGGCGCACGGGGAAACGCCAGCTCCCTGTACTAAAAGGGGCCCCTTTAAGTGCAGGGTGCTGGAAGGCTTCGCACATTGGATCTCCGCTTGGAGATCGGGTGCGTGGGAAACGCCAGCCCCCTGCACTTAAAGGTAGCCCCTTTAAGTGCAGGGAGAAAGGAGTTTGATACCCTAAAGCCTGTTATAAATTCCAATGATATGTTAGTCAAGTAATCTGGAATTATATGACTGCAGTTTTTCTTTCTTTCTTACATTCAGCCTATCACACCCCGTTTTGAGGAGAACTTGCTCCTTGATCCTCTCCCATCCACACCTCACCCTGTTCTTTCAATTCAGTGCTCTCCGCTAGTTTCCCTGAAGTCATGCATGGTTACCATAAGCATAGTCCTTGGATGTTATTGTGATATTTCCTCTCTGTCAGTTTGATACCCCAAAGCCTGTTATAAATTCCAATGATATGTTAGTCAAGTAATCTGGAATTATATGACTGCAGTTTTTCTTTCTTTCCCACATTCATGACAAGGGGAAACTGGAGCCACTTTCTGCCTCGCCTTCCCTCGCCCACCCCCCTTTTATCCATCCTTACCATGCAGGAGCGGGTAGGAAAACAATAGGGTTGCCAAGTCCATTTTAGCCCCCAGTGGGGGACTTTGGGGGGTGTTCCTGGAGGGGGCAGGGCATCCTGACATGATGACATCACATTGGGGACATCTGGCCCCTCTCCCACCTGCCCAGTGGGCGCACGGGGAAACGCCAGCTCCCTGTACTAAAAGGGGCCCCTTTAAGTGCAGGGTGCTGGAAGGCTTCGCACATTGGATCTCCGCTTGGAGATCGGGTGCGTGGGAAACGCCAGCCCCCTGCACTTAAAGGTAGCCCCTTTAAGTGCAGGGAGAAAGGAGTTTGATACCCTAAAGCCTGTTATAAATTCCAATGATATGTTAGTCAAGTAATCTGGAATTATATGACTGCAGTTTTTCTTTCTTTCTTACATTCAGCCTATCACACCCCGTTTTGAGGAGAACTTGCTCCTTGATCCTCTCCCATCCACACCTCACCCTGTTCTTTCAATTCAGTGCTCTCCTTTCTTCTCAGCCTCTCTCTGGTGGCGAAACAGCAAGACAGAAAGGCCTGTTTGAGTCCTAAGGAGAAAGTCCACTTCCTCCTCCTCCTCCTCTCAGTTATCTGAGTGTGCCTGAGGTTGGCATCCCCTAAACTAGATGGCCGTTTCCCTGAGGCAACAAGTCCTCCTTTCATGAGGTGGCACTCGGGTGTCACAGTAGCTGAGGTCACTGCCGCAAAATGTCCATTAATCCCTCCACTCACACATCTTATGTCATTTCTGTGCTTCAGCTTTAATTTGTTGAGATATATATCTCACCCAGGGGTCATTTCCTGCAGGAGCGCACAGGAGCGGAGCTCCGGGAGTAAAGAGCCCAGGGGGCGGGCACATGCAACAAGCCCCACCCCCTACTCCCAGCAGCCCTCAGTCAGAGCAAGCAGCAGCCAGGCAAACTGCAGAGCCCGCTTCCCGGCCCCCTGGTTCAAAACAGTCCGGTGGCACCTTTAAGACCAGGATTTATTCAGGTACAAGCTCTCCCTCCTCTGTGAGGACAGATCTGCATGTTCCCCCACCCCCAATAGCTAGCAATCCAAAACAGTCCAGTGGAGCCTGAGTGGTGGGTGTTGCCTTCTGACACACTTCCAGTGACGTCAGGGGGAGTGGCATATGCAAATAAGTTATGCTAATGAGTTATGCTAATGAGCTCCTGCACCTCTTTTTCTACGAAATGACCCCTGATCTCACCCCATCATCCCATTGGCCACTGTATCCTCCCTCCCTGCCGCTTCTACTGTCCAGTTCCTTGGCTGCCCCTGCTTAATTTTTTAAAAAAATTGAAACCTTTCTGAGCCACCTTTCTGTGTGGTGGATCTCAAGGTGGCTCACAATAGAAAGAGAACATTATAAAAACACAATAACACCAATGATAAAACCAATAGAAGTCACAGAAGAAAAGGCAGATACCCCTACGGTGTCATCCCTTTTTGTCTCCTCCTACTCCCCAGCCAACCGACCTCTATTTGTTCCTCTGTCTTCAGCCTTTTCCCCTCCTTCCCTACCCATCATGGTCTCCCTGCGAAAAGTCTGGCTATGCTGTGTGGTGGCCTAGGGGTCCAGAGCCACCGCTGCCAAGCTAGGCCAAATTATAGGAGTGGAGAGCTGACCCTGGGCCTATCATTGGCAAGGCCTCCTCCATCAGGGGGCACATTGGGGAGATGGGGCTTTCCGGGGTTGTTTTGGGCCTCCCCCGTCTACTCCTGCTCCCCCTCCCACAGATTGGCTTTCCAAAAAACAAGGCTTGGAATGTTTGGAACTGCTGCGGTTGCCAAGCGACCCACACTCCCAACAACCACAGAGTCCAGTGAAGACACTGAAGAAGGCCTGATTGGCCTGAAACATGTTACATCACAATAATTGTTCCTTGTGTACTTCTCATTGGTATTTTTTAACAAGGCTTTCATTGGGCCCTGGTATGTTTTTTAACTTTTCTCAAAAGAAATATTTGTATTTTTGTTGTTGTTGTTCAGTCGCACAGTCGAGTCCAACTCTTCGCGACCCCATGGACCAGATCACGCCAGGCCTTCCGGTCTTCCGCCGTCCTCTGAAGATTGCTCAATTTCATGTTCGTATTTGTATTTTACTTATAAGTTTATATGAGGTTTTGACTATTGGCCCTTCACCAGTTTTTTCCTTACTTTTTTGGGTTTTGATTCAATTTCTATTGGGTTAGGTTTCTTTCCCCTCTTTGGTTCTGTTTGACATTCTTAAAACTACAGATGTTGTTTCTGTTCTTTCAGGGAGTTTTGATTCCATGATCAACAGAAGTATAGGCTGGTTTCGCACTAGAGCTGCCTCGATGTTGCGCCGCCGTTTGCCCCAATACTATTGGTCAATTTCACACCCGAAGCCGCGGGGCTGCATTTGGCCCGCAGCTTCGCCCGATTTCCTCTGCAGTTTCGTGATCCTCAAAAAACGGGATTCTGGAACCTTCATTCAATAGTCAAGAATTAGCAAGGAAAACACTGTTTCCTGTTTTGCGATTGCTTCTTATACCAAAACACCTTAGCTATGTCCAAAGCTTTTCTAAAAATCTTCCTAAACTGAGTGGATTTAAGCCCAAGGGAGTATATCCTTGTGGGTAATACACGATTTCCTGAATTGGGTAGTTCTTTAGTAGAAAGCTGGATGTAAGGGTTTTTTTTGTGTGTGTGTGTTTTAAATAAATATTTTTAAAATGAAAAATTACTTGTTAAACCCACTTTTAGGTCTCTCTCTCTCTTTAGTATTGCAGTAAAATAAGCAAATCTTAGATGTACTTTTTTTTTCAATTTTGGGGGGGGGGGGGGGGGGGGGGGGGGGGAGACTGCTACACCTGCAGAGTTTTACCAGCTCATATTACAAAGGCCTCTCTGAAGTGGTTGGGGAGCTATTTCCATTGCAAAACAGCAGGCGTTCTTGAAAGTAATTCAAAGAGCCAAATTAGACAGATTACATCACAGTATATTTCCCTGCAGCATAAGGTACTTTTGAAACACCTGGCTGACATATTTGAAACATCCAGAGAGAAGGGTAACGGGAGGGCTGGTGGGGTTTCGAGACTGGCTGAAACGGTCAGGAATGGTTTTGTCCTAGCAAAAGGAGAACAAAATATATCAAATCAAAGTTTTTTCCCCAGACTGGGGCTCTCTCTCTCTCTCTCTCTCTCTCTCTCTCTTTAAAAAATTACTTGTGTCAAAGAACCATATGAAAAACTCAGATGTGCCTCATCTGTTATAATCACACAAACACAGATAACAAAATGAGCACCATTTTCTTTTTTCTGAAAAGGAACAGCAGAAGAGAGTGGAAGTCGCATGGAAGAAGAAGAAGAACCTTATAAAATCCCCCCGTATTCCCCCTTACCAACTTTCTTCTCTGCTACATACCATGAGGCAGCTGCTCTTCCAAACAAGCAATGGGGTAGGAAGGAGGCCGGGCCTCCCAGCATTGTGTGGGACGGAGCTGGTACTCCCAGAGGCAGTTGTAAACTTCTATTTAATTCAAAGAAGGATATCAAAGAAATTTTTTTCAGTTAAAGAACTGAGGGGGTTCACGTCTTTGACATTGTGATCCCACTGTGATCCCAACTTGAGACACAAGAAGGCGCTGCACTGGCTGCCAATAGCATACCGAGTCCGCTTCAAAGTGCTGGTGCTCACCTTTAAAGCCCTATATGGCCTGGGTCCGACCTACCTGAGGGACCGCCTTTCCCCATATATACCCCCAAGAGCACTTCGGTCAGGGCCCCAGAACCGTTTGGTGGTTCCGGGCCCCCGGGAGGTGCATTATGCTGCGACTAGATCCTTCTCAGTGGCGGCCCCTACCTGGTGGAATGAGCTCCCGGAAGAGATCAGAGCCCTGCGGGATCTTATGCAATTCCGCAGGGCCTGCAAGACGGAGCTCTTCCACCAGGCCTTTATGTAGGGGCCGCCGCCTCTCCACCACCACCAACGGTGGAATGCCATCTAGACTAGGATGCCCTTGATACCCCGGCGATAGGGTGATCCACGCGGCAGCAAGACCAGCTGACTGACTCGGACCATTTTCTGGACTAACAACTTAGACCATCTTGGAGCACTAAAGCACTTTATTGTTATTAATATGTTATTGGTTGTTTTATTGGATTTTATTGGATTTTATGTACGGGCTTATGCCCCTGTAAGCCGCCCTGAGCCCGCTTGCGGGGAGGGCGGGGTAAAAATACCTAAATAAATAAATAAATAAATAAATTTTTAAAAAAAATTCATGAGACGTAGTATATGGACCAACAATTAAGTAAGTATAATAGTAATCGATATGTAACGGTTTAGGCCTGTTGTGCTCAAGCAGACCAAGGTATCAGTCTCTTCTATCTATCCTGGAGGTTTTTTGTCATATTCTGGGCGTGGAACAGCGGTCACTGGGGGTGTGGGGGGGAGGTATTTGTGAATTTCCTGCATTAAATTATAGACTTAATTATTTAATTATTCATTAATAAAATATAAATTACCTGCCTACCATTTTCCTTCTCACCTTGACACAGAGAGTACTCCATCTTTCTGTGCTATACCTCTGAGGATGCCAGTCACAGCTGCTGGCGAAATGTCAGGTCCTACAATGAGAAGACCACGAACATACAGCCTGGAAAATCTACAACAACTAATGAACGCCGGCCAGGAAAGCCGTCGACAACATAATGCAAAACTATTTAAAAACACAAAATCAAACTACATCAAGGACAACCAGTTTTTTTACAGGTGGTCAGCTATGTTGGCCTGAAAAGCAGAACAAAAGTGAGAGTCCAGTGGGGCACCTTTAAGACCAACAAAGGTTCATTCAAGGTATGAGCTTTCGTGTGCATGCACACTTTCGTACATTTTTTTACAGTCGCACTTTCCACTCTTTCAATGACATGAACATTAAACAAACATTAATATGTTTTTATTTTTAAAGTTTACATAACACCAGACAACTTGGGACATTAGCACAAGCTGCCTATCCTACGGGCTCACTAAACTCCTTCATGAGCTAGCATGCAAAATTGGACAATCCCAGCTGTGTAAAGTACCCATTTTGTGTAAAGTACCCATTTTGGGAGGGGCTGTGGCTCAGTGGTAGAGAATCTGCTTAGCAAGCAGAAGGTGCCAGGCTCAATGCCCAGTATCTCCAGTTAAAAGGACCGAGTGGTAGGCGATGTGAAAGACTTCTGGTTGAAACCTTAGAAAGCTGCTGCCAGTCTGAGTAGACAATACTGACTTTGATGGACCAAGGGTTTGATTCACGATGAGGCAGTTTCATGTCTTTGTGCATCTTTGAGATCCTAGTAAAGGTAAAAGTTTCCCTTGCTCGAAAGCTAGTCGAATCCGACTCTAGGGGGCGGTGCTCATGTCCGTTTCCAAGCCAAAGAACCAGCGCTATCCAAAGACTTCTCCATGGTCATGTGGACAGCATGACTAAATGCCGAGGCACACAGGACGCTATTACCTTGGTGGTACCTATTTATCTACTTGCAATTTCTTGCTTTTCAACTGCTTGGCAGGAGCTGGGGCCAGAGACAGGAGCTCACTCTATCACGCAGCGCTTAGGTCTCGAACTACGGAACTACAGACCATTCGGTCTGCAGCTCAGCATCTTAACCTCTGCGCCACCACGGCTCATGAGATCCTAGACTACCATTAAAGGCACGAGGTCCTTCAGATGGTAAAAGCAATAATGGGGGTGGGGCAGGGGACTGAGATGGGAAAGAAAGTATAGAGGCACTTTTTTTTTATCTAGAGGTAAAACTGAAAAATTAATAGTCAGAATGTTAGGGACACCAGAAACAAAATGGCAGGCAAAAGTCCCATTTGGGTTGGATCTTACTAGCTTTTTCACTGGTGTGTTTGGCAATCAGGCGATCTTGTCCAGTTCTCCTTCTCGCTGCAGCCCCCCACCCCATGTGGCTCTTTGTCCACATGGATCCCATGATCCATAGCATAACCTTTGTGGGGGGGGGGAGGATCAAATCGGTTCCCTCCTCCCTCTGGCACCATCAGAAAAGCAGGTAGAATCCAACCCCATCAATGTTTCCTATGTAAATATCTTTTCAGTCTCAATGACCTTGATGGTACTACATGTTTAAAAAAACTGAAATGGATTTGAAAAGGAACCATAGTTCTGGTCATTTAAGGATAGCGTGTAACAGTTGTGGACTAGATAGAAAAGAGCCAGTGGCATTCCCCAATGTAATGTTCCTGCTTCTTCATCACAAGGATGGTACCTTCTGTTTTTGAAACTGCCATTTACAAAAGACCCATTATGTATGTAACAGCGTTTGTCAAGTAGTTAACTGGTGTTTAAATGTCTGCCTGATGCTTGATGACATTCGTAATGCCTCTCATGAGCTTCACAAGATCTGCATCCCACACCAAGTCCTTGACAACATTCATAACACCCACCATACATCTCGCATGATGTTTAATAATGCCTGCTAAACGCTTCATGATGTCAGTGATCCGTCCGCCAAGATCTTCGCACGGCATACCAAGTCCTTGACCACATTTGTAAGATCTGACTCGTGCCTCGCAGCGTTTAAAGGACCAATCTAAAGTCTGATGTCATTTCACGGAGCCACACAGTGATCGATGGACTTGGCGCATAGCCTCTTGGTACTTGCAATAATTTTGATGTCTTGTGGGTGCGGAAGTGCTTCCAACAGAAATTGTTTGCTTGTTTGTTTGTTTGTTTTAATTCAGCTTTGCCAGGTTATAAAAGGACCCATAGATCAGCAGCTCTTCAGACAATCACATTTGGTCATACAATGGAGAAAGATAAACAGTGCAGTCCTAAATCGTTGGTCCATTCTAAGCCCCATTGACTACTGTGGACTTAGAGAGGTATGACTCTGCTTACAGTTGTGGAGTTAAGTTCCTTGCATAGTTTTTGAGTTTTCTGCAATAGCCCTTAGCCACACTAATTGCTTACCCTAGAGAAGTTGCTTTATGTTAAGAACATAAGAATACTGGATCAGGCCAATGGCCCATCCAGTCCAACACTCTGTCACACAGTGGCCAAAAATACCAGGTGCTTTTAGGAGGTCCAGCAGTGAGGCCAGGACACTAGAAGTCCTCCCACTATTGCCCCACCCCCCCAAGCACCAAGAATACACAGCATCACTTGCCCCAGACTGAGAGTTCCAATCTATACCTTGTGGCTAATAGCCACCGATGGACCTCTGCTCCATATGTTTATCTAATTCCCTCTTGAAGCCGTCCATGCTTGTAGCTGCCACCATCTCCTGTGGCAGTGAATTCCATGTGTTAATCAGCCCTCTTCCAACCCTCAAAAAGGGGAAATTTGGCTCACTTTGTGAATTTCTGTTGAGTGACAGAAAGACAGAATGGAGTGGGAAGTCCCCTTCTTTTGTTTCAGACACATCTGCAAAGATGCTCTTCTCACCCAAGGGATTACTACAGTTCCCCAGATGTAGCAGCGACCTAAAAATTAGAATAGCTTTCTGCCCAGTAAAAATAGTACTACAATCATAAGGATAACAGGTATCTTAAAGAGGAAGAAAGTCAAGCACCGATACGTTTTACTAGAAGTTTATAGTTCGCATCTACAGGTTAACAAGGCACATCTGTATCCTTGCTGATTGTGACGACATGATCACAAAGACGACCAATCTCAAGGGACACTGAATATTGTCACTGTGTCTCCCCAAGTGGAGATTATACATTTTCTGGAGAAAAGGAAAAAAGCTCTTTTCTCATACAGCTTCTGACTAAGGAGGAACAACCCATGCAGGAGTAAGCCTTTACATAGGGACTCCATCTTGACCACATGGTAAGGGACAATGAGAAGAAGGCTGCATTCGGAAAACTAATGTTATGACTATGTGGACTCCTATCAAATTACATGGACTTTATGTCTTATCTTCAAAGGAGGAAATATTGTATCTTATGCCTTAATATAGTTTTTGTTGTTGTTCAGTCGCACAGTCGAGTCCGACTCTTCGCGACCCCATGGACCAGGTCACGCCAGGCCCTCCTGTCTTCTGCTGTCCTCTGAAGTTGGCTCAATTTCATGTTCGTTGCATCGATGACACTGTCTAACCATCTCATCCTTTGCCGTCCCCATCTTCTTTGACCTTCAATCTTTCCCAGCATCAGGGTCTTCTCCAGTGAGTGCTCCCTTCTCATTTGGTGGCCAAAGTATTTGAGCTTCAGTTTCATTATCTGACCATCCAGGGAACAGTTAGGGTTGATTTCTTTTAGGATTGACTGATTTGATCTTCTTGCAGGCCAAGGGACTCTCAAGAGTCTTCTCTAGCAACATAGTTCAAAAGAATCTATTCTTCGGGACTCGGCCTTCCTTATAGTCCAACTCTCACAGCCATACATGACTACTGGGAATACCATTGCTTTGACCATGCGGACTTTTGTTGGCAGGGAGATGTCTCTACTTTTTATCATGCTGTTTAGGTTCGCCATCGCTTTCCTCCCAAGGAGCAGGCAGGCGTCTTTTAATTTCATGGCTGCTGTCACAGTCTGCGGTGATCTGGGATCCCAGGAACGTGAAGTCTGTCACTACTTCCACGACTTCCCCTTCTATTTGCCAAGGAGTGATGGGGCCGGATGCCATGATCTTAGTTTTTTTGATGTTGAGCTTCAAATATAACTTCAGTATAGTTACAGTATGCATAAATGTTGTTCTTGTGACACCACCAACTTTATAATTGTTTAATATATTGTTTTGGCAGTCTTTGATGGTGTTTTCTACTAGTGGAATTTGTATATTTGGGACATACAAATAATGGCAGCCCCATCAGAAAAAAATTTGCACCACAAACCACAAAATCCTGGCAATGGGCCTGTTCTTAACCCAGAGCTGGTGGCAACCCTAATAACTAAGGTAACACTGAACTTTAAAGTACTGCAATTTCAGATACCACTGGTGGTGGAAAATGCCGTCAAATTGCAGCTGATTCAAAACAAATCACTCCGATTGGATGAAAAACAAGTGTGTGGGGGGGAGTTATACTTGGAATGGAATTGTGTTTCTCGTTGAAACCAGGGCCGGCTCGCTCACTAGGTGAGCTAGTCTCTCACCTAGAGCACGGCCATCATGGGGGCGCTGGACTGAGCCACCCTCCCCCCCGCCAAAAGCCCCCCTGCTCCCGTGAAATGCTCGTGCCACACGCTGGCCACCGCTGCCTCTTCACTCCCCCGATTTCTAGCCCAGCCTCAGACCGCCACGCCCTGCCCTGGCAGGGGGGAGGGGGCTCCCTGGGAAGCCCTTGGTGAGGCGGAGCCTCCGGGCCCGCCTCCTCTTTTGGGCAGGAAAGACGAAAGGCCCCGCGCTGCACAGAGCTGTTTACCTGGCCAGCTCTGGGAAGGCGCTCCTCCTCCTCCGCAGGTAGCTCCGGGACAGGCGGGCAGACGGACGAACGGGGAGATGAGGGACCACAGCTAGCCGACCTGCCTGCCTGCCAAAGGGCCAGCGACTGGTGCCCGTCCGCCTTCCTCCCGGCCCTCCTCGGGCCCCGCCAGCTTCCCCTTCCCTTCTGTCTCTCTGGGGCGGGCAGCCGGAGGAGCAGGGCGGAAAGGGGGGGAGCTGAGGAAGAGTCGGTTTTGGGGAAGGGCTGAAGAAGCCACATGGAGCAGCCTGCAGCCTGCTGGACCTGCCCCCTGACCGCCCTCCCTCCTTCCGCCTGGTCCATGTTCCTCTTGGCACATGGTCAGAGGCGCCCCGCTCACCCAGCAGCAGCCGGCTTCCCAGCCAGGGGAGAAAAGGTGAAGAGCAGATCCTTGAGGGGAACAGATACATACCTCCTGCAATCATTTTGTTAAGTCTGTTTGTTCTGTGAGGGGGGGGGATGAGAAAAGCTGAACCCTGAAATTGCCACGTATTTACAGCTTTTGAAGGCAATACAGCCTTTCCCTCCTTTTCATCTGGTTATTCCACTTAAAGTTGTTCTGAAGTGACCTTACTCACTTTCCCTGCAAGCAAACAGCAGATGTGCAGAATGTGGGGGTTGATGTGGGGATTGAAATGATCATGGGACCACAACACGGGGTGGTGGGGGGTAATTATTCTCCCCAGAGACATTTTTGGATAGGGAAAATGGTATGGGAGGAAGGCAAGAACCCATGCTATTTTGCTGTTTTCCAGGTTGACGTTTGAGTACTAGTTAGGCAATGGGGGGGGGATCCGTGCTTCTGAACATCTGTGTGATTGTGCGTTCTTGAGCGTTTCTGTACAGTTGGAAATATATATTTGACTTTGGTTATGATGTGATATGCCTATCATTATTATTATTATTTCCTAAAATGCATTTATGTTTGAAAATTGGTGGGTGCAGGGTTTGGGGGGCGTGCCAGAAGGTAACCTCGCCTAGTGTGCAAAAAACCCTGGAGCCTGCCCTGGTTGAAACTAATGGAAACAAAACAAAGGTCAGTACAAATACAATGAAAGCAAATCAAGACGATTGAAGTGAAAACAAAAATAACGTTTGGCATAGGGCTGCCAAGTGTGGACGGGGGGGCGGGGAAACCCCCGCTTTGAAGGCCCGATTTCCGCCGCGGTGGAATCGGGCCCCAGGGGGAACTCTGCCCCCCAAGGCTGCGTCACCTCCAATGACACAGCCACATCGCTCACGTTGGGGGCGTGGCACAGATCGTCAGGGGGGAACCATATGGTTTTCCCCCCAACGATCTGGGCCATGCCCCCAACGTGAGTGACATCACACGTCACTTCCGTTGATGTGCTGGTGGCGCTCGCGTGCTTCTCGCATGCGCATCCGGAGCCGGCTCCCGGAGCCGGAGGAGCCTCCCCCGCCGGTGAGTTTGCCAGACTCGGCAACCCTAGTTTGGCATATCCCTGGAAGCCATGCTCCTCTCCAGTTCCGTTCCGTTCAGTCGCAATCCTTTTCAGTCTCGAGCCTTCCATGAATAAGCACCTGTGTCGAGAACAGAGAGCGAACGTTTTGCGAAATACATGCCATGTTCTGTAAATCATTCTTTTAATTGAGTAATCTGCTGCAATTTTCTTCCTTTCTTTGCAAAAAAAAAAAAAAAGCGCGCCCGAGTACCGAAAAAAAGATGCAAAGGAAGCATCCCCCACAAAGTTTTTTTTTGTCTGTCGGGCTATTTCACAGATGCTGAAGAAACAGTAAAATGTTAAGCCGATGAACATGAGCAGCAGTGTATTGTAGTGACGGAAGACTATAATAAATAACTGTTGAGAAAATGAAACTGAATGAAGAATAGCTTATGTCCTTCATATTCCTTGGGGTATCTCTTGGAAGGGGATCAATTAATAAATTATAGACTCCCTGACAGGCTTGGATCAGTGCAACAGGCAGTCTGGGCTAGTCTATATGCTGACCGGAGACACAGTCCTCCTTCCATTCCCCCCCCCTCTCCCACACTCTGTAGTAAATAGTTCCATATGACTCACATTTTCATTTTCTTGTCAAATAGAACATTAATTTGTATCGAGCTTGTTGGCCGATAGTAAGAGAATACACCCCAAAAGGGGGAAATTCCTTGGTTCTGGGTGCGATGCTGTTCTGCCTGCATGTAGTCGATGTTGCAGAGACTTCTACGGTGTGTGTAGTGATATATTGGGCAATGGCCTGACAGCTTGAGGGCCTCTGCTCTGCCCCTTAGGTTGTCCAATGGTCTGGAGTCCCCCCCAGCCTAGTGTTGCCAGCTCTGGGTTGAGAAATACCTGGAGATTTTGGGGGTGGAGTCACTGGAGTGTGAGGAGGGCAGGGTTTGGGGAGGGGAGGGGCCTCAGCAGGGTATAATGCCATAGAGTCCTCCCTCTAAAGCAGCCGTTTTCTGTAGAGGAACCGATCTTTGGTTGTCTGGAGATCAATTGTAATAGCGGGAGATATCCAGGTGCCACCTAGAGGTTGGCAACGCTACCCCAGCCCATGGGGTGCTTTCACGCATGCTGAATAATGCACTGTCAGTCCACTTTCAAAGCACTTTATTGTTTCCCAGTGGACTTTCCCATTTCACATAGTAAACCCAGTTGCAAAGTCTTGGCAACAATAGGCTTGATCTCTGCATGGGTAGGGATTTGACTCCTTGTAGGCGGATTATCTACTGAGGAGAAGTAAGGGAATTTTTCCCATGAATCTATGCTTTCTGGGAGTGGGGGGCGGGGCAAGCGACATCATCATGTCAGGGACATCGCGCAGCAACGCTCTAGCATTTTGGCCAAAACTCTATGGCCAAAATGCTAGAACATCACCGCACGACACCCCCAGAGTGATGAAGCCCCCCAAAATTGAGGGAAATCCCATCAGGACTGGGGTCTGGCAACCCTAATCCACAGGCACACAAGAGGAAAATCCACTGAGGGGGCTCACTGGAAATGGAAATCCTGTGTCCTCCCCCCATGGCCATTGCTCCTCCCCACCTGGAGAGCCAGCTTGGTGTAGTGGTTAAGAGCGATGGACTCTAGTCTGGAGAACCGGGTGTGATTCCCCACGCCTCCACATGATGCCAGCTGGATGACCTTGGGTCAATCACAGTTCTCTCAGAACTCTCTCAGCCCCACCTACCTCACAGGGTGTCTGTTGTGGGGAGAGGAAGGGAAGGAGATTGTAAGCCACTCTGAGACTCCTTCGGGTAGTGAAGAGCAGGATATAAAACCAACTCTTCTCCTCCTCCTCCTCCTCTTTGTCTAACTACCTGATTTCTTCTCTTCCCCCTCCCCTCCAAACCTCTCAGACAATCCTTTTCTTTTAAAATTTGTTTTAGTTGTCACACAAGTGGGTTTTTTTTTTTTTAATATGCTGCCACTGAAGACATTTCAAGTTACTTCGGAGGGCTGTTAAAACAACCCTACGTGTTTTTGTAACTTTTAAAAAGTCTATATACTCTAGCCCTAGACAGATCCCCCTTTTTAAATTTTTAGTATAGAATACAAAAAATCCATAAAGCCAATCCATTTAATAACAAGACTGAATATAAGTATGTAAGACATACACAGTATACCATCAGCGTTTCAGATTTGATTCCTGGACAAGGCCTTTTCCATATAACACGTCAACAGATGCCACTGTATTCCTAAATGATGTTCAATATTCTTGAAGCGATTTTTTTTTTTTGCCATCAAGTCACAGCTGACTTATGGAGAGACTCTGTAGGGTTTTCAAGGCAAGAGATGTTTAGAGGGGGGTTGCCCTTGCCTGCCTCCGCATCACAACCCTGGGCTTCCTTGGAGGTCTCCCATCCAAATACTAACCTGGGCCGACCCTGCTTAGCTTCCAGGATCTGATGAACTCAGGCTAGCCTGGGCCACCCAGATCAAGGTAACTCCTTTGTTAGCTACCTCTGAAGAATAAAGACACGGGATATAAATGTAATAATCATATTAATTAATTAAACAGGTAGATAGATGTGGTTAATCTTTGTTTTCCAACACGGAGTCCTCCGGCAACTGCAAGTATAAAGTCTTCAGTAAGTAAGAATGGATCCCACTTTGATGACCTGCTTGGAGAACTTTCCTGTCAGGTTGGCCATTTTTGGTAGGGAGAACGCTAAGCTAAGATGAAGCTGACCCGGGCTGCTGCCATACACTCCTGGATATAGTGCTATCATTGTGCAATAGCAGTCCTTCGCTATTGCACTTTCCTGTGAAGACAAGGCAATCCAATCAAGGAGGCGAATGGATGCAATAGCCTAATACCCAGCAATGTGTGGAATGGATCCAGCCCTAAAAAACGCTAAATTGCTTTGAGAGGACTCGCTGCTTAAGTGTGTGCTTTGCATGCATAGGACCCCAGATTTAATCCCTGATGTCTCTAGTTGAGGTGGGTGGGGCTGAGAGAACTCTGACACAAACTGCTCTTTTTCAAGGACAGCTGTGCCAGAGCTTGTGACTGACCCAATGTCACATCAGCAGGCGCAAGTGGAAGAGTGGGGAATCAAACCCGGTTCTCCCAGACTAGAGTTCGCACACTTAACCACTACATCAAACTGGCTCTCTCAGGTAGAGCCTGAGGAGGGTGGAGTCTGGGGAGGGGATGGATTTGATGGGGGCATAATGCCAGAGTCTCCCTTTCAGAGTGGCCATTGTCTCCCAGTGAACTGATCTGTGTCGGCTAGAAATCAGTTGTGATGCCGGGAGGTCTCCAGACACCACCCGGAGGTTGGAAACCCTATAATGGGTGAACAGAGACCCTGTACCTTTAAAAGAAGGAATTTACTTTGCATTCAAGCACCTGAACTGCCAGTGAACATTTGCTGTGGTTATAACATATTCTAAATCTAACTGGAATGGATTTTATACAGATTATATATTTAGGAGACAATTTATCGGTGCAACTTCCTTATGAACACTGCCAAGACTCAAAGCTGTGCAGACTTCCTTCATTCACTCTATCACCTGCTGGGGCTGGGGTCTCAGACCAGTAAAATTCCTAAACTGTTCTTGAATTACGGTGGTGCGGGGGGGGGGTGAGCAGAATGAAATGCACAATCCCCACCTCCCAAACCTCACTGTTGAATCAAGCTAGGAAGGCTAAGGCATAGCTTTCTAAGAACGAGCTAAGGAAGGCATCACAACAAAGATAGGGGGCTAGGGGACGTGCCCCCCCCAAAGTGACCACTGCTCTCTTAAGCATACAATTTTCACTATGTGCATAATAAAACGGGCACACAATGGCCACGGACAATGGAAAGGTTATCTGTATTCTACTGTTAGCTCTAGGTGGCCAGTGTTGTGTGCGGCAGTGTCTCCCACGTATCCAGTATGGTTCCTATCAGCGAGATTTGCAGGAAACAATACACTCCCAAAGCTCTGTACCTCCGTATGAACAATGGACTTGTGCATGAGCGAGAAGTATATGCGTACTTAAACAATTGTCACTAGCAGAAATAATCTTCAAACTGAGTGTCCCCATGTTGCTGGTGATGAGATGAGAGTGCACTGGAAGTTATGTCACCGCGTCACTGGCAACACTGGCCTACACCTTTCTTTGCTCGAAGTAAGTCTCCCACCCCCCACTGGTTCCCAGGGGTACCTGGCAACCCTAAGGGCTCCCAACCCAGTAGGCAGGGCTCCACAGCCCACCCAAGGGTCCTAAACCATGGACCCTGGAGACTTCCAGGTAAACTGATCTGTGCCTCCTGGAGATCAGTTGTCATTAGGCTTGCCAAGTCCCCCCGGGGGGCGGGGAACCCCCCGCCACAGAGGCCCATTCCCCGCCGCCGGCCAAAGCACGCGACGTGGGAACCCCACCCCCAAAGCACGCGACGTGCACGTCACCCAGAAGTGACGAACCACGCCGGGCACTGTCATCCGCTCTGACTTGGGAACCCTAGTTGTCATCCCAGATCTCCAGCTGCCACCTGGAGGTTGGCAACCCAAACAAGAGGGTGTCGTGGCTGGAGGGGGAGAGAAAGAGGTAGTTGAGGAAGACCAGGGGAAAAAGAACCACAGCAAAAACAGGGAGCAGAGCGAATGAATTTCCCAGTTCTGTAAAAAAACCTTGATGGAGCCCGACCACTCCACAGTGTTGTGTTTCAATAGCTGTAGCCTATTTCCATTGTTGATATTTAGACGTTTGTCCGATTAGGGAGACCATAGTCTGTTGCTGGGCAGACGAAATCCTTACAGATGGGAAGGAGAGAAAGCAGAGGGGAAGGAGAAAAAGAAAGATGGAGAAAAGAGTAGAGCAGGGACTGTGAGAAGTCTTGTGTTGTCTACTTGCTTGCATCAGGCTACAAAACACAGCTGCTACCAGAGGCTCCAGCTCAGCCCAACAGACACCTTTCCCCAAAATTTGTTTAAGTAACACACACTAGGATTTAAGCAGACCAGGCAGGAGGCTTGCCAGCTGCAGCCGGCACCGTGGCCAGAGGATTTTGGGGATGGGGGACAAGCTCTTTGGCTTTGCACCAACATGCAATGTGAAACCGGAAGTTACGTAATCATGTCTGGGTGACGCTCCTAGAGTGTTGTGCCAACACAATGACATCACTTCCAGTTTTGCATTGGAAGAGCCCTTCCCCATTCCCCCCCCCCGACCTGTAGTTAGTGTAAGGTTGGGTCATCGTTATATTGCAGGTTCCAGATGCCAGTCTAGGGTTGCTACATAGTGTGCATTCCAGCAAGAAACATGCCACGGCCTTACCAAGAGCAAGAAACAAGGATCTTGGAAGAGAAACTCCACAGCTAAAATGTATCCTGGGGCAACTGCATATAGGGGGCATCTACACATTTCAGCGGGAGTGTTTATTACCCTGTCCTTTTTGATATCACTCAAGTTTTTTTAAAATAAGATCTATATGCTTATATACCCTGTTTTTAAATATACACTTTAATGTGTTGATTCGGTACTGATTTTGAATAAATTTCTCAGGTTGTCCACCTGCTCTTGTCTGCTGAGTGGTGAGAGAAAATGGGAGGGGGGGATGACATCATGGATGCTCCAGGACTTTCCCCAATGTCTATGGTCTTTACCATAGAAATCTGGGAGAATTCCTAGAGCATCACAGACCCAGTGACCTGACTTCTGAGTGACGTTGCCATGTCAGCAACAATCCCCCTCCCCATAATCCAACCCCCCCCCCAAAAAAAGCTCCAGGGGTTGCCAGCATAGCACATGCTGTTCCTAAGTGCCCCCTGTTCTCCAAGAGCAGCACAGAGATGGTAAACCTGATGCTTAGCAACTTACATTCTATGTAAACATAGTAGCATGATATCGGCCCATCTAAGTGAGCCTTGTCTACTCTGACTGGCGGTTCTCCAGGGTCGCAAACCCAATTCCTGCTACCATTTAACACACCTGGGAATGAATAAAAGCCTTGGGGAGGGTGAGGGGCCGGGTACGTGACCCTCACTCATCACTGGTTGCACGCACCTGTGTTCTTTCCAGTATGACTGTCAATGTTTTGTTTTTGCCTGGTTGCTTCTTCAGTTTACCTCCCCCGAGGCTGGGGAATGCCAGTCGGCCAGATGCACAGTGACTTCTTTCTTCCACTTTAATAATGCCTAGGCATACAAACAGAGTGACATAAACCTCTGAGTCAAGGGGCATCGATGGTAGGAAAAATTATAAAAGGCGACCCATTAAGTACTTCACCATTTTTTCCTAAAGACTGCGTGTTTAGAGCTTATAAAACATGGGCATTTTGTTCCACGCTGGCATTGCCCAGTATAGGCAATGAGCACCTCTAACTGACAATGGTTTGTACATTTTGTTTATACCAACCTGTTTCTTAGGGCAGGAACGGTAGTGAAGTAGTTATTCCTCTAAAACAACTCAAGGGTCGAATGGCTAGATCTGACCTATAGGCTGAAAAGGATCTCTTACAGCCTTTGTTTTTCTCCCCCTTAAACTGATTCACAGAGAGGATCTCTGCTCCATAATCCGATCGTACTAAGAGACCGAATGGAACCGAAACATTTTCATCGGAGAAGAATCTGCTGAAATCCCAGCAGTAGGATCAGGGGCTTGATTCACTTAAATCTTTCCAGGCATATTGCAGCCAGCTTGAAAAATGAGCTCCAGATTCCTACAAAGGCATAAAAGTTACTACTCAGCATTTAGCAGAATGTCGTAGGAGAAGACTAAAGGTTAAAAAAAAAAAAAGAACTCGAGGAAAGAAAGCCAAACGCAGCCCAAGTGATAAAGGCCGTTTATATCGTGCAAATGGCTGTTCACAGGGTGGCTTAGATTGGGAGATGAATCCCAGTGTGCACCTTTGCAGTGTTAACAGAAGAATTCTGAATTTACAGGCACTTGTTTCAAATGCAATGCTGCTTCAGTCCCATCCCATTTCCACAATAGGTAAAGTTTTCCCTTGCTCAAAAGCTAGTTGAATCCGACTCTAGGGGGTGGTGCTCATCTCTGTTTCCAAGCCAAAGAGCCAGCGCTGTCCAAAGACATTTCCGTGGTCACATGGCCGGCATGACTAAACGCCGAGGTGCACGGAACGCTGTTACCTCCCCACCGAAGCAGTACCTATTTATCTATTTGCAATTTCTTGGTTTAGAACTGCTAGGCTGGCAGGAGCTGGGGCCAGAGACGGGAGCTCACTCCATCACGCGGCACACTCGGGTCTCGAACTGCTGAACTACCGACCTTCCGGTCTGCAGCTTCAGTGTCTTAACCTCTGAGCCAGCATGGCTCATGCTACAAGTATCTAAAAACTCTTCTTCTTTTTTTGCATTCCAGGTCCTTTGATGCCCCCCATTGTCCTTTAAATGTGGGTAGAATCCAACATGGGATGGAGGGACTCAGCCAAGGAAGCCCCACCCCTCAGTGTGCAAGGCCTGAGCAAGCCTGTTAATGAGAGGACGTTTTGGAGGACAGCATAGGGTCACCATAAATCAGAAGCAACTTAATGGCACTTTAACACACAGAGAGAGAGAGAGAGAGAGAGAGAGAATCCACATCATGCTGAAGCCAGTGTCAACTGTAAACCCAGTAAAGTTTGTGTATTGCACCCTTCATTCATTCAACAACAGTTTTGGATCACGAAAGCACATACCTTTTTCAAAGGCTGGATTAAGTCGCTACGTTTTACTTAAAGCAGGCCTGGACAAGAATTTTCCTCCACACTAGGACCCAGCCTAAAAAAATTAGGTGCCAGACTCATTTTTCAGCCTTTAGCATTTTGTATTTTAAATACCATATTTTCTAATGTTTGCTGCCACAAAATTTACTGCTCAGCACTTCAGTTTCTTGTAATTGTATTCAACTGTATTCCTATTATTTAACAATATGAAAAAAGCATCTCTCCTTATATATAATTGAATAGTGGGTGCCAAAGTTCTAATTCTAAAATGCACTCCCTTAGTGTATGGCTGATGGCACTGCTCCTCAGCATATATCGCCACCAATCAGAAGGCAAAGCCCGGGTCCCGCCCACACCACAACTGCTGCGACAACCTGGTCTTTTGCATATGGAAGCTGATTGGACTTCAGTCCATTCCACACCTCAAACTCCCCCCCCCCCGCAAGGCAGTTGGGATTTTCAGTTGCATAACATACCTCATAGGGGAGAGGAGAATGGGTAACAATGGTTACCACTCTCCAGGTGAGGGCTACAGATAACTCAAACATACAAATGCTCTTCAGGTAGCAGAGATCAGTCCCTCTGGAGAAAACAGTGGACTCTGTCATTAAACCCTGCTGAGGTCGCCACAGGAAACTGACACTGTTTGCCCAAAGCCAGAGCACTCTCCCAGAGCCTCTTTCTAGATCCCATTGTATTTATTTCTGCAACGGGCATTATTTCTAGTTGTAGTACATAAAGGGGGAAGGAGCTGTGGTGGCTCAAGTGGTTAAGACGCTGAACTACAGGCTGTGGAAGGTCGGTAGTTCAGCAGTTCGAGACCCGAGTGTGCCGCATGACGGAGTGAGCTCCCATCTCTGGTTCCAGCTCCTGCCAACCTAGCAGTTCGAAAGCAAGACATTGCAAGTAGATAAATAGGTACCACTTTGGTGGGAAGGTAACAGCGTTCCGTGCGCCTCGGTGTTTAGTCATGCCGGCCACATGACCACGGAAACGTCTTTGGACAGCGCTGGCTCTTCGGCTTTGAAACGGAGATGAGCACCGCAACCCTAGAGTCGGATTCGACTGGCTTTCGAGCAAGGGAACCTTTACCTTTTTTACATAAAGGGGGAACCCTGGTCGTTGTCATGATAACATAATGGCTGAAAAGACTAGGTGCCACAATGAAATTCCTGGGCACCGTGCTAATCTGGTGCCTGGGATTTGTTGAGTCCCAGTTTAAAGACAAAAGCAACCCACATGAGCATCACCTGGAATGCTTGTTCTCCCAGTCGACTTTGGGCCATTCAAAAGGTTCATTTGTGTGTGGGTGTGTGGAGAACACTGGGCTAGTGACCGACATACACACTCACTTCTCCTAATTAAATATCTCTTTCAGCATTCCTCTGTTACACAGACGACAGGAATGGGGGCTGTTAATACATGACTACAGGTATGTTACACCTAATTGTGTATTAACAGTGTGTGTGTGTAAAGTGCTGTCGAGTTGCAGCTGACTCCATAGGGTTTTCAAGGCAAGAGACAAAGAGAGGTGGTTTGCCATTGCCATTGACTTCCTTGGTGGTCTCCCATCTAAATACCAACCAGGGCCAACCCTGCTTAGCCACTGAGAACTGACAAGATTGTGCTAGCCTGGGCTATCCAGGTCAAGACGTATTACGAGAGGGCTACATTATTACTATTCCCATATATTTATGGGTTTATTCACTGGCCCCACTGCTGGACCTCCTGATGGCACCTGGTATCTTTGGCCACTGTGTGACACAGAGTGTTGGACTGGATGGGCCACTGGCCTGATCCAGCATTGGCTTCTCTTATGTTCACTCCAAGAAATCAAGGAGGCATCTTGATTTAGGCTAGGAATGTCACAAGCTTTGCCGTTTAGCAGGCGAACATACCATGCCCGACAGCCTCACTCACCAGTAAGCCAAACCTGATTGCCGGTCCAGCTTGAATAGCTATCGAACATCTCTGCACAGCAGCATGGTGGCTGTGGTTCGGTTACTCACTTGTGGAGGCTTTTGTATCCATGCAGCAGGGTCATAAACAGCTGGTAATAAATTGTCACGAAGGGGAAACCATACCTTGGCATCATCATCATCATTGTGTGTTGTCAAGGCAGAACTGGCTCATGGCAACCCCAATACCAGAGGGTTTTCAAAGCAAAAGACGAGCAGAGGTAAAATACATTATTTATAATCATTGGCTGATTGATTGCTGTGTTCACTGTCTACTTAGCACGACTGGCTGCCAAGCAGTATGAAGTAACAAGCCTGGGAAGGAGGGTAGGATTCCCACAGGGCTGTATGAGACAGTACATGCACAAAACACAGTCAGTTGCTCTGTACTGTTTGAATACATAAAAAGCAACCAAACAAATAGGCTCAAATCACTCCCAAACTGCGAAACTGATCAATGAAAAATCCGTTCGCTGTCCGCAGCCAGCGAGCAGTCTGTGTGCTGAACCAGTGAGCTTCAAGATTCCCTAACTTAGGCAAGGATTGCACATCACCTTTGCATACAGATCTCATCTTTAAGTCCTGGGCATCTCCAGGTAAAGGAGCTTTGGTTGCAGACGATCCTTTGGTCAAGAGAGTTCCCCCTAAGCTGAGTTAGTGTGAGTTAGCTAGCTCACAGTTTTTTAGCCTCCAGCTCACAGATTTTTGTCTTAGCTCAGGAAGGATGGCTCCAGAGCAAATTAATTTATGCAGTATCCAAATTGTTTGCTCACAACTTTAATACCAGCAGCTCACAAAGTAGAATTTTTGCTCACAAGACTGCACAGCTTAGAGGGAACATTGAAGACCCTGGGGAGACAGAAGAAGAAGAAGAACAGAAGGAGGAGGAGGAAGAAGAGATTGGATTTATACCCCACCTGTCACTACCCAAAGGAGTCTCAGAGCGGCTTACAAACTCGTTTCCCTTCCCCTCCCCACAACAGACACCCTGTGAGGTAGGTGGGGCTGAGCGAGCTCCCTTGAGAACTGCCCTTGAGAGCTCACATAGCCAATCAGAGCAGGCAATATCGAACGAGGTGGACCAATAGTCAGAGAGAGAGGCTCAGCGGTCGAGCATCTGCTTTGCATGACCAAGGCCCCAGATTCACTCCCTGGCATCTCCAGCTGAAAGAATATCAGGAAACAGATTTGGGAAAGACCATTCTCTGATACAGAGATCTTGGGAAGACACTGCTTGTCAAAACAGACAAGACGGAGAAAGACAGACAGATAGTCTGACTCCCTCTTGATTTATTCACCTCTATTATTATAAGCGGCATAACACAAGAGCGAGGCAATTATCCATCAGCCTCGTACCATGATAAATCGTGATGGAAACGACATGCGAGGCTTCGGCTGTGCAGCAGCATTCATGTGTCTATCATTACGTGAGATGCATCTTTACATAAACAACAAGGTCATGGAATCGTGGAGTGACAGATTGTAAATTCAACACTAATCCTCAACTATTAAAAACACCACCGTGGCATCTATTCGAAACCAGTCTAACATCTGGAGATCAAGTTGTAAGAGAAGCTGTCAAAGTGGTGTCATTTCACAAGGAACAGCTAGGACGCTTGCCAGTTTCTTTGGGGGGGGGGTTTGAGGCATGAAAAAGTATTACAGACTTTGGCCTCTTCCAAGGGGCAGAAAATTCACTCCCACCTGTCAGTTCCCATTAGCGGGAGTCCAACCTTTCTTCTCCCATCTCTCAGCTATGTGTTCTAAGCTCGGTTTCAGGGGAACCCTTGAAATGGTGAGTAATTTGGGAATACTAATTGAAAACTCACATCTGCCAGCAATTACACTAATTCGCCAAGGCACAAAGAATTCTGCTAGCTCATGTAAAATAGCAAATTCAACATGGCACTGGGATTTCAAACAGACAGATATGTCTGTCATTACTTCAGCCGCGCATTGCACGTTATCAATGGCATTATATCGATCGGTCTTTACGGACACTTGCATTGCCTGCTGCTACTCGCATTCTGCATACACACTACATGCAATAGGGGCAGACAGGAAGAAAGACCTTGGAGACTCGCTGCCTGTCAGAGTAGACAATACCGGTCGAGATAGTCCAATGACCTGGCTGAGGGTAAGGCAATCCTTTAATTATTATTTCAAATTAGAAGAACATGATCTACTGGAAAAAGCGTCAGTCGTGAACACAAAGGAATCTCTCGCGTTTGGAGAAAGCCACCCAGTGAGTCACTTGGCAACTTGTTATGAGGAAACAATATACAGCTGTCCTGAAGGCTGACTCTAGTGTAGGCTCAGCTCAAAGACAAAAGTAGGATGGTGGTGAAAGCAGGCTGCTTCCTGATGACATGCGAAAGCCAACTTTGGAAGAACTACTGAAAGGAATCCTGTGAAGCGCATAGATTAAGTTTACTCGTGGCTTTAAAACAATGCAAGGCAACGAGGCATCCAGCACCATATCTAATCACCTCTGGCTTTCCAAGTTCCATGGCTGGACAGCCTCTCTCAGCAGGTGGGCTGTAAACAGCCATCAAATGCAAGGGCCAAATCCGTAATCATCAAGGCATGCAAGGAAATACTGTATCTGCTCAGACATCTACACGTCAGTCGGTGATGGATGAACTCTTCTTGGCTCGGTTCGGAATTGGCTCGGTATCTGTGAGCTTTCTCAGACAGCAATCAGGAGAAAAACTCATCTGTTCCATGAATGTAACACTGGCAGATGCCGTGTTGTTGTTGTATGCATGGGTCTTGTCATGGTGCCCCCTCGTTCCCAGGATAACCCATGACAGTTACTTTCAGACTGAACTCCCTCCATCACAAGAACATACACACTTGGGAACAGAAGCATTTTTTCCCAATCTGGAAATAGCCACATTGAAAGGTTTGGGAGAAAACAATAGAGAAGATTGACCCAAACAGAGAGAAGATGGGCCTGAAATGGCCTTGGTTGCCCTGGTGAATGACCAGGACATAGACTGGGGGAGTATGATCCCGTCAATTCTCCTGGACCTCGTGGTGTCTTTGGATACCATCGAACTTGGAATCCTTCTGGATTGCCTTCTGGAACCAGGAGGCCCTGTTTGGTGGTGGTTTGGGTCCTACTTTGAAGGAAGGTTTCAGAATGTGGTGGTGGTGGACTGCTACTCTTCTCTGCTCCTTGGCCTCTGGCCTACAGGGTCCCACAACATTCTATCTTGTGACAGCATTCTATTCTTGTCATCCATGCTTTTCAACATCTATCTAAAGCCACTGGGAGAGGTCATCCAGAGACCTGGGCAGAGTTGTCACCAATGTTCAGATGACATTCGCCTCTATCTTGCAGTTCCAGCAGATCACAGGAAGATGCTAGAAATGGTGAACAGGTTCCTGAAGGCAGTTTGGGAATGGATGAAGACTAACAAACTGAAACATAATCGTGACAAAATGGCTGTGCTCCTGGTGGGGAGAAATCTTTTCTGTTCTCAATGGAGTTGCAAGAAGCAGGTTTGCGGCTTGGAGGTGCTGCTGGTTCCAGGCCTGCTGTTGGATAAACAGATGGTACCAGTGGCCAGGGGCGCCTTTCATCAGCTTCAGCTAGTGAGCCAGCTATGGTCCTCCTTAGGCAGGGAAGATCCTGCCACTGTGATGCAGGTCCTTGTAACACTGGCACAAGCACTATATTAGAGTACTAGGAAAACGGCCCGCTGTGGAAATAAATACAACGGCCTCTAGAAAGAGGCTCTGAGCAGGTGCCCCGGCCTTGGACACTCAGTGTCAATTTGCTGTGGTGACCTCAGCAGGGTATAATGACACTGAGTCCACCATTTTCTCCAGAGGAACTGATCTCTGCTACCTAAAGAACAGTTGTAATTTTGAGTGATCTCCAGCCCTCACCTGGAGATTGGCAACGATGGTTCCCCAGAAGGGAATAGTTGGTTTGGAGGGTGGAGTCAATGGCTTTGTACCTGCAGCCTCTCCTGTGCTCTGAAGCCCTCACTGCTACGTCACATAGGCTGTCATACGGGGGCCACCTCAGCAGCATATAAGGATACAGAGCCCACCCTTTTCTCCAGGGGAACTGATCTCTGCCATCTGGAAAGCAGTTGTAATTCTGAGTGATCTCCAGCCCTCACCTGGAGATTGGACACATTTTACCTCAGAAGAGCAAAACTGTTTAGAATGTTAGAGGCAAAAGCCAATCAAGTCGCATATGCAAACGACCTCTGTGTTCCAAGGCAGAGGCCAATGAGGCTGCATATGCAAATAACCTCTGTGTTCTGACTGGCTATAGAGGGGAGAGGATTAGCAAACTGCTTAGAATGGTGGAGGCAGGACTCAGGCAAAGCAGCCAGTGGATAGGGAGACCCTCTGAATGACAGATCAGAGAGCGAACTGATTTTGAAGCATGTGGAATGTTCTAGAGAAGTGCCACCACCATTCGGCTTT
>NW_015163129.1:39355-46107 GCF_001447785.1 Gekko japonicus
TTGCATCTATGACACTGTCTAACCATCTCATCCTTTGCCGTCCCCGTCTTCTTTGACCTTAAATCTTTCCCAGCATCAGGGTCTTCTCCAGGGAGTGCTCTCTTCTCATTTGGTGGCCAAAGTATTTGAGTTTCAGATTCATTATCTGGCCTTCCAGGGAACAGTCAGGGTTGATTTCTTTTAGGGTTGACTGATTTGATCTTCTTGCAGTCCAAGGGACTCTCAAGAGTCTTTTCCAGCACCATAGTTCAAAAAAATCTATTTTTCGGCACTCAGCCATCAATTTCATATCCCTGATAACTATTATTGGCCCTACTCCATGGTTGTGGTGTTGTGTGTTTTTGTGTGTTCATATGCTCTTATTGAATTATTATATGTATATTTTAAGTGCTGTTTTAATTCCAAAACGTTTCGAAATGTTTTGATATTAACAGCCTTGGGGACCCTATTTGGGTGGAAAGGCAGCATTGAAATGTTTTAAATGAATAAAATAAATGAGATACTACCAGACAAAAATCTGCTTGACTGGGTGGCCTACTCACATAACTCACAACCACCGGGATAATATTAAAGGATTTCTGCACTTGTGCCGACAAAAAAAACGGGTAGTACAATTCACACAGCTTCACAATGATTGTCAAGAGCTTCAACCAGAGTTCACGAAATTAAGGAACTTGTTAGATTCTCTGGTTTGGTATATCCAGGAATCATTAATAAGTTAGCAGAGTGCACAAGACTTGGAGTGAAGCTTCTCCAGGCTGTGTGTGTGCGTGTGTACTAATAAGAACAAAAGTTACAAGGAGTCTCTTTTACCATTTCAAGCTAATATGAGTTCCTTTATTTATAGAACTCCATTCTAGACAGGAAAAAGTAGAGACAGGAAAGTAGCCTCATCTAACTAGCTAGGATGGATATAGATGCAAGAAAACATGAAGCCATGATGGAGAGTTCTGGCAATGAGGGCAAGAGAGAGATCAAAGAAAGAAGGAAGTAAGGTTCACCCTGAGATTAGCATTCTACACATCAAAGGATAGGGTGATCAGGCCTGGCCTCTCTGTCACTAACTCTATGTTTAGTTCCCCTCTGAAAGCCGAGGTAGGAGACAGAGTAAAAGTCCTTGAGTTCCAACAGAACGAATATAAAAGAACTTCTGTACACATACCTGCAAAACAGTCTGGTTAGCCTAAACATGGATCATTTATGTGCTGCTTTTGTTATCTATTCCAAGCTTGAAGGGAGCTGATAGGAGAAATTACATTTATTTAATAATATGTTGAATCATTATAAGTTGGGCAATTTCATGTTCTGACCCAGGTAACTAAGACCTCTGGTCACACCTGTGGTATCAATATTTGTGAAAAGACATACAAACCTTTATCTAAGTCTGTAGGAGGATCCATCAAATATCAATTCATAAATTCCAGATGGTACATGGAAGCCAGTAAGAGACAAACTGTGCAGCCCTAAGCAGAGTGACATCCTTCTAAGCCCATTGACTTCAATGAACTTAGAAGAGTGTGATGCCACTTAGAATTTCACTGCAACTCACTCCTGCATCTTCTAGCTAAATCAATGTCTTGCTGATTTAACCTTAAAACTGCAGGACTGGCAAAAGGCCTACATCACTATCCAATTGCCCGTATTGTGGACCACAAGAAGAAAACAGGAGAGCTGAAGGGCTGCAATAACAAAGGTTCTTGCCTATTAAAGGATACTTGAACAAAAGGAGATAAAACTTTCTGAGTGGGATGGACATTGATTCCAAAGGAAAATGAAAGGTGCTTGTAATGTATCCGCCATTACCACGTGCGCGACCGTTGGGCCATGCGGTCAAGCACAAGCCTTTAGCTTCGTTCATTTAGAACAATAGCCAAGCGGATCCTAGCCCGCACCAATCAGAGGGCCAGGTCCGCAGCCGAGAGCCTATGAGACTCTTGGCGACTGTAAATAACCTATAGGGTGAATAGGGGCGTGTTTTGGTGGTGGGTTTTCTGTGCATATATACCGGCCTGCGAGCCGGCTATCCTTGTCTTGTTCTTCACTAATAAAGTACTCTTGCTGAATCACTCCACGTTTCCGAGTACTTTTCAGTGCTCTTGAAAGGAAATACCTAAACTGGGATTTTTGGTCTGCACTGACTTCAGAGGCAGGAGAAGGAACGACAAAGGTAGGCCTTCGGCATGGTCCAGCATCATCCCAAACAGGTCTGGATCTACCATGAGCAGGGTATCACACTGTCACCCAAGAAACCGTGCCCATAAATGTCTCTTTTGGATCGTGGACCTCTCTAACGGGAGAGCCATGTGGGAATGGAAAAAGTGAAGGGACCATTCCTGACTACACTTAGCCAGCATCAGCCAAAGGAGAGATTAGTCCCGAAATGCATTTCAAAGAAATGCTAGCCGAGCATTAATAATGCAACTGAATTAGAAGCACATGTGGTAGGGAAGAAGTGTGATATAATTGGCATGACAGAGACTTGATTAAAGCAAGACATTGACTGAGAGATTGAATTACTAGAGTGTCGGGTACAGAGGCGGGATGGATGGAGGAGCAGGAGGAGGAGGAAAAGGAGAACATTGTGTCAGCAGAAAGCAACAAAACAAGGAACGCAAAGTCAGCAAAATCTAATAATACTGAGAGCAAAGAAGGGGAAGATAGCCCTAAAGCGAGGCCGTGTGAGACACTCGCAGCTCAGCTAGGATGAAAGAGAAGCTGGAAGTGGCCCGCTTTTCACATTTGTAAACTGTGTAGACAAATCTAGATCCCTGCAAGAGCACGTAATAATTAGTCCAGTGGCCCCTAGGTAAAATGAGGCAAGGATAAAAGCAAGCAGTGATGCTTTAGGAGGAACAGTGGCAAGCCCGCTTCAGTGATAGATCTAGCAGGGACTCATCACCTCCTAATCTCCCCAAAGCAATAATTCTAATTCTGGAGTTTAACCTCATGTGGTGGTAGAAAGTCCCCCTCAAGTTGCAGCTGACTTACGGCAACCCCGTAAGGTTTTCAAGTGAAGAGACGTTCAGACATGGTTTGCCATTGCCTGCCTCTGCGTCTTGACCCTGGGACTCCTTGGAGGTCTGACAAGACTGAAAAGGGGGGGGGAACCAACCCAATACGGGAAAGGTAACCAAAGAGGTTAGGGTGAAAACAATAATTAAATATGGCTAAACATGTAGTGCTCATATAAAAATATACAGCATATTTTAATTATGTATTTTAAAAAGGTAAAGGTTCCCTTGCTCGAAAGCTCGAAAGCCAGTCGAATCCGACTCTAGGCTCATCTCCGTTTCAAAGCCGAAGAGCTAGCGCTGTATGAAGACATTTCCATGGTCATGTGGCCAGCATGACTAAACACCAAGGCGCACGGCACGCTGTTACCTTCCCACCGAAGTGGTACCTATTTATCTACTTGCAATTTCTTGCTTTTGAACTGCTAGGTTGGCAGGAGCTGGAACTAGAGACGGGTGCTCACTCTGTCATGCGGCACACTTGGGTCTCGAACTGCTGAACTACCGACCTTCCACAGCCTGCAGTTCAGCGTCTTAACCACTTGAGCCACCGCAGCTCCAATTATGTATAGAAGATATTAAAATCACAAATATTTATGTGTCAGTGGACAGAAAGAGTCACTAGCTCAGAACCAAATCTTTCCCTGGGGCATGTGAAATTTTTTCAAGGGTCATTCCCAGCTACCTCTAATTAAGAGAGTAATGGGAATGTCACCACTAATGCCAGTTTGATGGACTTACAATCATTAGTCCAGGCTGTGCCAATAAGAGAGCAATCCTATGCAGGTCTACTCAGAATATCACTCAAGTCTATTCGATCGAGCTTACTCACAGGGAAGCATCCTTAGGATGGCACTGTAAATTCCAGAAATCAAATCACTGAATTTAAAAAATTGTAGTTTTGCTTTCAGCTTACTGCATGCAAATTTGAGCGGCTGTCCCGTCTAGTTTTTTTTGGAAATTGTTAACATCAGCAGCTCTATTGACTTTCATACACGGCTATCAAATCTCTCTCTTCCCATGTTCGGTTTTGGGAAACATCCAGCCTTCTACAAAAGCACTCACCTACTTGCCAGAAGTAAAGAGTTTTCTTTTTATCCTCATGAGTCAATCTCCTGGGGCCAAATGAAGCTCATGCGATAATGAGTCCTAACTTCTGCTGTCAACAAAAACCAATTTAAAAAATGTCAAGAATATTTTTAATTAACAAAATTAGCATGAGATCTGATTCATCTAGGAATTATTTTACTGTTCCAAGTGGTAGGACTGCTGGTTAGTAAAGAATAATGGCTGGACCTGACTTGGATAGACCAGGTTAGCCTGATCTTGGCAGGCCTTGGAAGCTAAGCAAGGTCAGCTCTGGCTAGTATTTGGATGGGAGACCTCCAAGAAATACCTCCAGGGGTTCTGGCATGAAGGAAATTGTTAACGTCAACAACTCTATTGACTTTCATACATGGCTACCAAATCTCTCTCTTCCCAAAGAGTGATTAACACATGGAATTCACTGCCACAGGAGGTGGTGGCGACTACAAGCATGGACGGCTTCAAGAGGGAATTGGATCAACATATGGAGCAGAGGTCCATCAGTGGCTATTCGCCACAAGGTATAGATAGGAACTCTCAGTCTGGGGCAAGTGATGCTCTGTATTCTTGGTGCTGGGGGGGGGGGCGTGGGAGGGCTTCTAGTGTCCTGGCCCCACTGATGGACCTCCTGATGGCACCTGGTATTTTTGGCCACTGTGTGATACAGTGTTGGACTGGATGGGCCATTGGCCTGATCCAACATTGGCTTCTCTTGTGTTCTTATGAAGTCAAGCAATGGCAAACCATCTCTGAATGTTTCTCACCTTGAAAACCCTACAGGGTTGCTATGTCAGCTGTGACCTGATGGCAAAACAAAAACAAAAAACCCAAGCCCAGTGAATTAATGGATTTGTGGGAACAGATCAGACACAATGCCTGTATTCCTAAGAAGTAGTATCGACAGGAGGTATCTCTGGAAGATCCAGAGCAAACATTAGACTAGTATGATTAATTATATGGTTTTCTTCCTCCTTGTCCTTTGGAACTAGCTGCCCCTGAGCCTTTTGGGTGAAAACAGCAACTGGTTACACCTGACACTAGTGTGTCTCTTGTAGGATGCTGCAAAAACTTCTGTAAAGCTGCCGTAAGGTCACACTGAGTAAAAACTGCAGCAAGACTCGGTGGTAATCTCTTACAAGCAAAATAAAGAAATTAGTGCAAAATAAGTCATGCCCAGAGTACAGACAAGATTCTTAGCAGAGCAGAGCAGGTATGCTGTACAGTGAAACAACTGGGCATTGCCATACACCCCCTGGTCATCAATACTTGCATGTAGAGTTGCCACATTGCCTTGGCAAAAACAAGGAGGTTTTGAAGACAAATGCCCGGGTAGGGTGGAGTTTGGGGAGGATGTGAAATCACTTCTGGCTGACGCTCTAGGAATTTCCCATAATCTCTTTGGTAAAGATGCTAGAGACATGGGGAGATTCCTAAAGTGCCATTTACAGAGGTCATTTTCTGTACATTTTTCTCCTACTCCTCACTTTCTTGAGGGTGAGGGATTGGGGCCAAGGCAGAGCTTTACCCACTGTCGGAGGGCAAATGGCAAGCCTACACTTGTATATCCAGGGAGTACAAAAGGAAGGGGGCTGGGGGAAAGGCAGTGAGCAGGAAACAAGCTGTAAATGACAGAATGACCACTTAGAATAGAAGTCTGGTTAGCTTTTACTGTTCTAAGTGTTGGGAGCAGAAGAATCTCCATGGAGCCATTGACTGGATTGAAGCCTAGGAAAGCATCATCAAAATAAACCCCAGCATGCATAACAGAACAGAGAGATTACCATACAGGAGGCAGGGAAATAACGTACCCCTCAGAAACCTCGCAGTAGGACCATGGCCCAGTGGCAGAACATCTCCTTTGCATGTAGAATACATGCCATCCCCGGCATCTCTAATCAAAAAGATCAGGCATTAGATGATGTGAAAGAGTCACTGCCATTCAGAGCAGACAAGATTGTCCTTAGACTGACGGCAGTATATACAGCATCTTCATGTATTCAGGTCCCTGCCACACGGCAGGAAAAACAACGGGCAAAGTGCGGCTAATCAGAGCCGCACCAAAATAGAGACGCCGCGGCAGGATCCCACGGATCCCCTGTGCCGCGGCACCGTTGCTCCCCGGCACGATCAGATGCCAGGGAGGAAGCCACGATCAGGAGGGGGAGGCTGCCAAACTGCGTATGTGTGAGCATGCACAGTTTGGCCAGGAGCCGGGGATGCGCCGGCGGAAGGATGCGCCGGCGATCCCACGGCCGGCCTTGATGCGGCCTTGCCGGAAGAGCCACCTCAGTAGGTGCTTTATTTTTGCTGCGGCGTTTTGGGCGGAAGGGCCGGATCGGGGACGGGCGCTCAACGCTTCCCAGATGTTGCGGTGGGATCGCGCCCGTTTGCTGCGCCCCCGATCCGTCCCTCTCCCGGCCCAAAACCTCTCGTGTGACCGGGGCCTTAGTTTAACATCCTCCCACTTGACTTCTCCAGCCAATTGCCACCATCTCAGTTGAGAGCCACGACAAAAGAAAGAAGAAGGAAGAAGATGAGGAAGCATTACGCATTAGCATGTGAGACTGGTGGGACCCAGGGCACAGTGCGAGGGCACAGCTAAAAGAACCCAAGGGAAACCTCTGCTTGACATTCAGTTCAAGGCAGACGAAAGAA
>NW_015163129.1:46611-48248 GCF_001447785.1 Gekko japonicus
CATTCAGACAACCCAATATTAATGGAAAAGTGCCGATGCTCGGTGCTGTTCCAGGCACCTTGTGAGAATACAGCAAATTTGGAGGACCAAAAGTTTTGATTATCAAACGTCAAATTATTGGGTTTCTATTGCAAGTCCTAGCTGGTTAGTGTTATTTTCAGACCTCACCATGCCCTTCCAGATGACCTAAAAAGCTCTCCTATCTTCAGGCCTGTAGCCAGGATTTTTTTTCTTTGGGGGGGCATTTAAATTTTTGAGGGGCCAGTTAATTCACAGTTAATTTAATTAATCGGAATGCCTGTCTTTAAAGGAGGAGGTTCCAAGCCTGTTTCTAGCCCTTCCTTTCAAGGGACGGGACAGCAAGCACATCAGTTCGTAGGAAAAAAACAGCTCAGAGAACATTTAATTGCCTTCAGAAGGCATGTAAATGCCTTTTGAGTTCCCTTTCACAAGGCAAGAAAGCTTAAAAGGGCACTCAAGACTGGTACCTTCAATAGATCTCCAACAATCCCCCTTTGGTGTGGTATAGTGTAGTGTAGTGTAGCCAGTTTGGTGTAGTGGTTAAGTGCGCGGACTCTAATCTGGGAGAACCGGGTTTGATTCCCCACTCCTCCACTTGCACCTGCTGATGTGACCTTGGGTCAGTCACAAGCTCTGGCACTGCTGTCCTTGAAAAAGAGCAGTTTCTGTCAAGAGTTCTCTCACCCCCACCTACCTCACAGGGTGTCTGTTGTGGGGAGGGGAAGGGGAAGGAGAAGGAGTTTGTAGGCCGCTCTGAGACTCCAAGTGAAGGGTGGGGTATAAATCCAATCTCTTCTTCTTCTCTTCTTTCTACCAGCCCAGTCCTGCTGTATACCACCGAGGTCATGGTGAGTCTTTCAGAAGCATTCCCATGAGCCTTTGGGAAACATGCAAAAATAAGATTTCTGGCATGGCTATTTATGGGGCAGGGCTTTTAATTAAGGGGGCGGGCCCCCGAAATGCTCCACTGTAGCTATGGGCCTGCCTATCTTTCATTTTACCCTCACAAAGGTCCTCTGAGGTGAGGTCAGAGTAGGGCTGCCATGACCCCACAGCCACTGCAGAGGATGGGGGGGGGGGGCAGGTTTGCCTTATCGAGGTTGGGGAAACCCCTGGGGGCAGGCTTGCCATATCGAGGTTGTGGAAACCCCTGGAGATTTGCAGGTAGAGCCTGAGGAGAACAGAGACCTCAGCGGGGTATAATGCCACAGAGTTCTCCAAAGCAGCCATTTTCTCCAGGGGAACTAATCTCTGTAGTCTTGAGATGAGCTGTAATTCCAGGGGATCCCCAGGTCCCACCTGGAGGCTCCCTAGCTGAGAGAGCACATCTGGCCCAAGGTCTCCTCCTACTAAGGTTCATGTTTGAGCAGGAAATGATTTATTTAGTACATTTCCCCCTGCTTTTCCTCCAAGGCAGAGTATATCACTCTTAGGGTTGCCAAATGTGAATTCAGCCGTAGCGGGGGACTCCCGGCTGGTGGCTGGAGCGCATGCGCGCCGCATCCACGTCGCCCGGAAGTGACGTGGGCACGCCGGGCATGCTGGGGCGGGGCCACGACCATCCGAGGGAAAACCATAGAGTAGTATATTGATATACTATTAATTATATTAATATA
>NW_015163129.1:48289-58745 GCF_001447785.1 Gekko japonicus
CAATCATTGAAAAACGAGCTGGAGAAAGAAAACTGACATAAACATAACGCATGAGGAAAAAGCCAACTCAAAATCAACTTCCAGGAAAAGATAGGAGTAAAAGTGGTCTCAAAAGGGGGGGGAGTGAAAATTAAAGGCACAAAAGTGTGTGCAGAAATTAGGGTTTAAATTGATGCAGTAGGGGCCAGACCTGACCAAAAAAAAATGCAGAAAAGCCCCAAGTCTAACACCCTAACCACTACACCACATCAGCTCTCTGGAGCGCCCTACAGCCTAACACAATGGTTCCCAAAAGTTAAAATTGGGACCCACTTGTAAACCAACCCTTTGGACCTTCTGGACCCACACCCTACTTTCCCCCCTCCCCATCATAAAACACAAGAATGTCACATCAATAAACACTGGGAAATGTTTGGTTGTATTTTGTTCATGTTTATGAGAGAGAGAGAGAGAGAGAGAGAGCCCATTCACTTGGCTATTTTGCATTCTACCCAGAGGCAAGTACAAATTTACCCCGGATCTCCCAGGGCCTCCCCTTCCTGTTCATCTTCTTCTTCTCCTTCCCTCCAGACCCACCTGCAAAGTGTGCCAAAATCCACTTGAGTCTCTCCCGAGCCACAGTTTTGAAGATCACCAGTCTAATGTCTTTGTACCACTATTCATTAGGACAAATGTGTGTTCATCCTTTAAACCATGTTGTAACAGAACAATTCTTAAGCAAGCAACGAAGACTGCATAATCTGAAGAGGTAGAGTTCTAAGGGAAAAATATATAAACTAGTGAAGTCATCAAAAACGTACACAGATAGGTAACCGTAACTGGAGAACAGCTGAAATAACGTGGTAACTTCTTTAGAGAAAGAAAAGCAAAAAAAGAAGTCAGCGGAGAAGTAAAGTACCTTAATGGGTCTTATAACAACAAATACCAGTAACAGTGCCTTGGCTGTATAACATCACGTGAGAAAAATCTTTTAAGCAAAGTTGGGGAGGGGTTAGAAGTTTTTAATTCACTGGTGAGATAACCTGGACAATGTAATCCTGCCTTATCAGTTGTTTTAGACTGCATCAGGGAGTTTCCTTCTACGAGGGGCAAACCCTCCAGCTCCCCCCCCCCTCCTTTTCAGATTCCCTTTCCATTGGTGATGTTTTCGGCTGCTTTCTGATCTTGTACTTGTTCAGCAGTTTTCAGATATATGAAGAGACTTACTCTAGGTGTCAAGTCTGGTCCACAGCCAGAGAGGAAAATATGCAGCCAATTTGAAGGTTGAGTTTATCTCAACACCCCTTTCGCGATGCCAGCTAACTCCTTCTCCATCCTCCTGCTTGGTCCTTGGTCATATTCAGAAGAGCCCGTGCCACTACAGAGGACAAATCCTTGGGGACATCATGCATTTTCTTGCAGATTATGGCCCTGGCTCAACTGAACACTGTCTGGATCAGCCCAAACAGATGTTCAAATACATCAACCTTTGAACAACAACCGATACCATGAAGGAATCAACACACAACAATAAAACCAACAGAGACGCTAAACTGTATTCACTTGCTCCAGAAGGGGAAACGAGATAGGCACCTTCTCTTGGCTTGCCTTTCTCTTCTTCTCTTTCTGGGTATAAGAACATAAGAGATGCCAATGTTGGATCAGGCCAAAGGCCCATCCAGTCCAACACTCTGTATCACACAGTGGCCCGAAATACCAGTGCCATCAGGAGGTCCACCAGTGGGGCCAGGACATTAGAAGCCCTCCCACTGTTGACCCCCCCCCCAAGCCCCAAGAAGACAGAGCATCACTTGCCCCAGAGCCCCTATCTATACCTTGTGGCTAATAGCCACTGATGAACCTCTGCTCCATATGCTTATCTAATTCCCTTTTGAAGCCGTCCATGCTTGTAGCCGCCACCACTTCCTGTGGCAGTGAATTCCATGTGTTAATCACTCTTTGGGTGAAGAAGTACTTCCTTTTATCCGTTCTAACCCGACTGCTCAGCAATTTCATGGAGTGCCGAGTTCTTGTATTGTGAGAAAGGGAGAAAAGTACCTCTTTCTCTACCTGCTCTATCCCATGCATAATCTTATAAACCATGTCACCCCTCAGTCGTCGTTTCTCCAAGCTAAAGAGCCCGAAGCACTTTAACTTTTCCTCATAGGGAAAAGTATCAATTATGATTGGCACATCTGTGCAAGGTATGGAAGGAACATCTGCAGAAGCACGCTATAGATCATGAATGCATGTTTTGGAATAAACGTGAATCAAGGTATTACATGATTCCTGGGGTGTTTTTTTTTGATGCAACAGACAAGAGCTACCCCTCTGGAATGATTACCAAGAAGGCAATGAAGGCCTATGAACAGGTGAACACATGAAACGGCCTTATGCAGAATCAGACCACATGTCCATCATGGTCAGTATTGTCTACTCAGACTGGCAGCAGCTCTCCAGGGTCTCAGGCGGAGGTCTTTCACATCATCTACTGCCTGGTCCTTTCAACTGGAGATGCCAGGGATTGAACCTGGGACCTTCTACATGCCAAGCAGAGGCTGTTCTACTGAGCCAAAGCCCCTCCAGCTATGAACATTTTTGGGTGAGCTCTATGGTGTCATGTTCCTTCTGGAGAAAGGAAAGGGAACAACTCTCTGCCTTTCAAACAGAAGCTCTGTTCTCCGGGCTCCAGAACGTAGACAGAGTTTAGACACCTGCACAGGAGTCGAACTGGCATGTGCTGGTTTAGTAATCTAGGAAACAAATCTCCTGCTGGTGAATTCAAGCTCATTAAGCAAACAAGGACAGAATGTGGGCAGGGGGGAGCAAAGCTAACAAGAGGCTGACTTAATTATTACATTTTTACCCCACCCTTTCTCCAATAAGCTGAGGATGCCTTACGTGGGTCTCCCCCTCCTATGTTTTATCCTGTGTGTGACTGGGCCAAGGTCACCTTCATGGGAGAGCGGAGATTTGAACTCGGGCCTAACAGAGTATAGCCCAGCACTCTAACCACTACACCATAGGGGCTCTCAAATTCTGATGCCCCCAGATGGAGTTTCGATTGAGTCTGCTGCCATTCAAAACTCTTTTGTAGTAGTCAGATTTGCAAACAGTATTGCCCAGTCCATAAAATCTAAACTACAGGCACCAAAGGAACGATCCAGAGAGCAAAAAATGCTGCCGGTGAGAATTGTTTTTAATCTTTAAAATATTTACACCCTGCCCTTCTGATCAAGCTGTCTAGTGTGTTTTTATTTCCCCTCCCCTTTCCTCCAAGGAGCTCAGGGCAGTACATATGGGCCTCCCACCCCCATTTTAGCCTTACAAGAATCCTGTGAGGTAGGTTAGGCAGAGAGCGACTGGCTCAAGATCAACCAGTAAGCATCACAGTTAGGCTTATCAGTCAAGTGCTGGCAATCAGCGGGAGGTTTGGGGGCAGGGATGTGTTGATCTGGGAAAACAGGCATCACGCCAACGTCACTTCCAGCACAAACCTGGGATTGACACCATCTATAGTTTTACCAGAGCTTCGTGGAATCCTGGGTGTTGCACCAACACGATGACAGTACTTCCGGGTTTGCACCAGAAGTGACATCACAGCATTGCTGCCATGCCTATCTCCACCGATCTACTGGGCATGCACCTGGAAGTTCAGGGCAGGTTAAGTCCTCCTAAACATGGTTGAATGGGGATTTGAATCTGGGTCTCCTAACTTCCCACTTGTCATGGAACAGCCAGGCCCTAGAGACAGTTCTGACTCCTCTGATGAGGAACACCTGGATTCCAAGCCTACCAGCTGCCAGCCAGCGGTAGCTGAGGAACCAGACAGGGAATCACAGCCTGCTGTGGACACACAGCCAGGAGGCAGTGAGGTGCTGGTTTTATCCCCCATCAATAAGCTGACAGGTCAGGGCCAGCCAGCTGTCCTATCTCCTCCAGGACCCCCAGGTCCACGAGAGCAACACTGGTACAGGTGTTGAGAGGGTTTTACAGTCCAGACGAAGGTCTGCCTGCCTCAGAGTTCAACATTTGGCTGTCAGTTGCAGCGGAAGGAGAGACATCACTGGAAGAGACGTGAAGCAGCTGTCGAAGGTGTGCCGTAGGGCTTGGAGCGTAGAAAAGTACGGGGGAGGAGTTCTTCAGTGTGGCTTCAGCACGTTTCCCTGGGACGTCAACGTCCTGCTGCTGCTGCTATATCTGACTTGCTTTTGGGGAAACTGACCTTCACCTGCTCAGACAATTCTGGTATAATTTAGGGACTCGGCTTATTAAACTTGGGCATCCTGCCTCTGATAGCCAGCTCCAGTTATCTGCCGGAGTTATTTATTTTGTTATTTACTTATTTTATTAGACTTATATCCCACCCGCCCCACAAGTGGGCCTCAGGGCAGTTACAACATCTAAGAAACACAACAACAACATTAAAACATTTAACCCAAAAAAAACAAATTCAATTTAAAATTTAGAACAATCAGAGAAAGATGGCAACTAAAACAAAACAACTTCAAGGCAGCCCATAATGCCTCTTGCAGAATGTTAGTCAAGTTATCTATAGCACCCCATTTTGCTACAGTGCCCTGTTGACATGCTTGGAGCAAAATAGCAGAGGGGGGCACTGAACTAGATGATTATTGTAGTGTATTCTGAAGCTGCCAGGAATACCTAAAGTGTATTGTGAAACACCTAATTGGGAAGCTATGTTAAGCTTCGTCTTGAACAGGGTTTGAAGTCCAAGACTTAAGCGGCCAATCAGGTTCGAATGTATATAAGCGGGAAAGACTCTGATTGGTCCATTATGCGCTCAACCTGATAGGTTGATAATTGTATAGTAGGTGTGGCTACATTAGCCCGGAATGTTTAAATACCGAGCAGCTGCAATGGAAAAGCTGTTTGGGCTATCAGAAGTTGTACCGTGTTAGAGAAGTGATCGTCGAGCTGAAATAAACTTGAGTTTTGCTGAAATCACTCTCTGACTATTTGTTAAGCACTGGACTTAACAATTATGAGCAGGGGAGGCTGAGATGGTTGAGCGTCCGCCACCTCAGCCAAAGGCCTGGCAGAACAGCTCCGTTTCACAGGCCCTGCGGAACTGTAACAAGCCCCGCAGGGCCCTGATCTCAGATGGGAATGCATTCCACCAGGCCGGGGCCAGGGCAGAAAAGGCCCTGGCCCTGGTTGAGATTAAGCGGGCATCTTTCGGGCCAGGGACTACCAGGAGATGTTGATCTGTAGAGCACAAGGCTCTCTGGGGTACACAGTTAAAGCTATGTAAGCTGGCACCTGCCTGAAGCAGAACACTACTTCAACCATTAAAGGTAAATCCGACTCTAAGGGGCAGTGCTCATCTCCGTTTCCAAGCCGAAGAGCCAGCGCTGTCCAAAGACGTTTCTGTGGTCATGTGGCCAGCATGACTAAACGCCAAGGCGCATGGAATGCTGTTACCTTCCCACCGAAGCGGTACCTATTTATCTACTTGCAATTTCTTGCTTTCAAACTGCTAGGCTGGCAGGAGCTGGGACCAGAGACAGGAGCTCACTCCATCATGCAGCACTCGGGTCTCGAACTGCTGAACTACCAACCTTCTAGTCTGGCTAGTTATTATCTTGGGGTCCCATTTAACAGAAAATGACAGAAGTGTTTTAAAAAATTGTTGTTGTTCAGGCGCACAGTCGAGTCCGACTCTTCGCGACCTTATGGACCACATCATGCCAGGCCCTCCTGTCTTCCGTCATCCTCCGGAGTTTGCTCAACTTCATGTTTGTTGCATCGATAACACTGTCCAACCATCTCCTCCTTTGCCGTCCCCTTCTTCTTCTTTGACCTTCGATCTTTCCCAGCATCAGGATCTTCTCCAGGGAGTGCTCCCTTCTCATTTGGTGGCCAAATTACCTTTCTGTTAATTTTCATCTACAAGAGTATTGGCTCGGAACTTATTTGCAGCTTTTGTTTTGTGCTTCTGGCTCATTGTAGTAAAGTGGATTGTGGTAGATTGGTAGGCCGCATCTAATCTGTGGGGTTTGCATCCTTCTTAACTTAGAATTCTACCCCGATTAATGTTACACTAATGTACTCCAGGAATTGCTCAGCTCCAAGGTTCTGTAAGTACTGAAGGGAGAGTTGTCCCCCAAATAGCCCAAGAGGGTTTTCCACGCCATTAACATCTCTTAAAATAGACACAACTATCAAAAGCTGCCGCTGTCCCCATCACTGTGTCTCCTTCAGCCTACTAGAATTTTTGTCTGCCATGTTATCGTCTTCCTCCTTGGTGGTGGGGAGCAATTTATGGGTTCTAACTCAAATGCTTGCCTCCATCTTTTTCTTTCTTTTTTTAGAAATTGATCTAGCAGGCATTCAACTCACCTTCTCTTGAGGTTTCCCAAACTGTTGAAGGAAAAAGGAAGGAATTCCTGGAACTTTATCTATCAGTTTCCACTTTCCAGTAACCTGACAATATATTTTAAATTCAGTCCTCCACCAGAGCTCCTTGCACGGAATGGACACAAAATGGAAGAGGCCACTCTGGCATACGGGAACATAAAAAAGGCGCAATGTCTTTCATTATGATATTTAGGGTTGCCAGGTCTGGATTGGAAAATATCTGGAGACTTTGGGAGTGGAGCCAGGAGAGGGCGCTGTCTGGGGAGGGGCGTCAGCATAGCACGCCATAGACTCCACCCTTTAAAGCAGCCATTTTCTCTGGGGGAACTGATCTCTGTCAGCTGGAGATCAATTGTAAAAGCGGGAGATCCCCAGGCCCGAACTGGAGGCTGGCAACCCTAATAATATTATTAAGACTGCACTCTGGAATAATGGAAAGATGTAACAAAAATGGAAGGTTCTCATTTAAAATACACAAACAGTAGGTTGACTATCTCTCCAATTTAAAAAAATGCAGATTTCTTGAAAGGCTGAAAGCAGAGGAAGAACATGGTAGTCCTTTCAATAACATTGATGAAAATGAATTTTATTTGGTTCACAAGGTACATGCGGTAGTAGTTCCTGCCAGCTGGATGGTAGGAAAAGGTCTAGAAGTAACAGGGAAAGTTACCAAAAACTGATTATACAAAAGAATGTTGTAAATACAGCGTGCTTTTCTCCTTAATTTTTATGCAGAGATATTGACCAACAATTCCTTTTAATCTTCCATTTTCGGGAAACAAGGAATTTTTTCCTAGGATTTAAAAAGCCTTTGGTTCAAAAGAAGAGGTAAGGGGATTACAACTTCACTCATGCATCAAAAAGCATGGAAATGGCAAGTTTAAAGCTCCCACCTTAACTTCTTTATATTCTACATTCCTGCATATTGCGCTCACAACAACTATTCAGAATCACTCTTTTTAGTCCACTTTGATCTATAAGAGGAGGCGGCATTAAGCTTGACATTTGCCCGCCAACAGCAGGGAAACTCCCTCACCCTTCCTCGATCATCTGTACTCGATCAGTGGAGCAGCAGAAGGGGGGGGGATGCCATCCCAGCATCTGGGATGCTCTAGGAATTTCCCTGAATCTCTATGGTCTTTACACAGAGATTGGGGGAATTTGTAGAGCATTGGTGGAGAGGCTGTGACATCACTTCTGGGTGATCGCTGTGATGTCACAGAGAATGCAGCACTCCCTCTCCCCCAGACTCCAACCCCCACAAGCTCATGGGCCTAGCAGGGAACCCTACGCAGCACATCAGACACTCAACTAATAATCCCATAATGGGATTCCAGCTGCTTCTAAACGGCAAGGATTCTCTGCTCTGTATTTATTGCTGCTACAAATTCAGAGGCCTTTGCATTGGCAGCAGAGCTTCCACATGGGAGTCTTCTGCACACTTTTCTCCATCAGCCACCATTTCCCCTACTATACCACCAAAGGTCTTTTTGAGGCCTTAAAAATATATATATATATCAGTTATCGATATAACATTATAGCTGTATAGCAATTACTTTTGTTTTTTTTAAGCCCTCAGAAAGGCCTCCAGTGGCACAATGGTAAAAATGGCTGCTGTGAAGGGTCTTGCAGAAGGAAAATGGCACCGGTGTGGGCAGGACCTCAAAAAATATACACTGTTTGGTCCAGACAGCATGCTGAGATGCTTGGGCTGCATTCTTGTGGGAAAGATCAAGGTAAACCAAGTTTGAGAAAGAGCAGAATAAGGATGAGGAAAACAATGGAACGTAGATGACTAGAGAATGATGTTGTGTGGACAGTTTCTCAAAGAAAGGTATAGAAAACAATCTGCCTAGAAAACAATGGAACGTAGATGACTAGAGAATGATGTTGTGTGGACAGTCTCTCAAAGAAAGGTATAGAAAACAATCTGCCTAGAAGCAACCTCGGAATTGGACGTTCCAAAAATCTTATGCATACTGTGGCAGAATTTGGAGTTTCATGAGCCTGGGCCTTTCTGTTCCAGTTTGGTGTAGTGGTTAAGTGTGTGGACTCAAATCTGGGAGAACCAGGTTTAATTTCCCACTCTTCCACTTGCAGCTGCTGGATGACCTTGGGCAAGCCATAGTTCTGTCAGAGCTGTTCTCTCAAAGACAGTTCTGGAAAGAACTCTCTCAGCCCTGCCTACCTCACAGGGTGTCTGTTGTGGGGAGGGGAAGAGAAAGGAGTTTGTAAGCCACTCTGAGTGAAGGGTGGGGTATAAATCCAATTACTTCTTCTTCTTCTTCCTAGGTTGGTTTTGCTACAGCTGACCTCTGATCTTTGGTTGATGTATCCCATGAGCCTTTGTTTGCTTGCTGGCAACCTAAGCGTAAAATTAAAGCTGTGCCCTTCAGATACACCTTTGGGCTAGATTCATAGCTTGCAGGCCCTCCATGTGACAGACACTTAGCCTAAACATTAGAGATTAGCACAGAGGGCTCAATAATACCTGAAGAGAATAGGGCAAAAAGGATGTATCTAAGTAAAAGTTCATTGCTGATCTCACCACTGGTAAGGGGGAGGGGTCTGGTTTACATCACAGACCACCCCATTCTGCTTGGCATCTTGCATCGTATCCTCTATGTGACCAGGAGAGTATAAAATATTATGAAATTGGACGTTTGGGGCTGCTTCTTCAACAACCCCTTGGTGAGCAGACAAGGAGCGTTCCTTTTATTATTGGGGTTGGGTGTTTTTTTTAAATACAACTGGTTCTGTTCTTTGTTCATATTTTACTTTGGTTACTTCAATAAAATAGTATGTTAGCATGAAGCTGTCTGGACTTTTTTTCTCTCTGGAGTAAACTCATTCCCTGGGTTAGTCACACTGACCCTTTGGACCTTCTGGGGGTACTGGGACCCCCAGAATCCCTCCACACATACATCCCCTTATTTCAGTCTTATACATCCTTCCCTTTACATATTATATTATATTAATTATATTATATTTCTCACCTGATCCCTACGACCATGGGGCTCTAGGCGATGTACAACATTCTAAATTCATACAAACGTATAAAAACCATATCCAGCATTATACAGTGATTAAAAGCAAGTGGTGGGAAATTTTGCAGTTCCCTCCCACCTGCTCTGTGAGTGCTTCGCACGTCCATTGGGGGGGCGGTAGGCTCCACAAGGAACTGAGTCCAGGTAGGGTGCCAGCCATGAAGTCAACCGTCGCCGGTGGAACATCTCTGCTTTGCACGCCCTACGGAACGACATGTATCCATCGCCTTCATTCATTCTTATGTATCTGTCCTCTTACTATCGAAACCTCTGCCGCTGCTGCATTGTGGTTCAAGCAGCCATGAACACCTGTTGCTGCCTTATACTAAACCAGGCACTGGGAAATCAAGGTCAGTATTGTCTAGTCTGCCTGGAAGCAGCTCTCCAGGATCTGAGGCAGAGGTCTTTTATGATGCTGGTTGCCCCATGGTGGCTTCATTCACAAAGACTCCCCTGCAGCGTAAGATGTCACCATGGAGAACCCACTCCCACGCTGTTGAATGTCTATTTGGGAAAGTGGGCAAGAAAACAAGATCCTCGGAGAGCAGAAGTTCTTACTGTGGAGCTGTCAAAGGTCTGGTACTAGGCATTAGGGACTAGCAGTGAGAACGTCTGCTCTCCGAGGATCACGTTTTCTAGTTCCACTGAATTCAACAGGATTTATTCCCAAATAAGTGGGCTTAGGGTAAGCAAATCTTCAAGCTAATCCTACGCACATTTGCTTGGAAATGTACCATTGGATTCAGTGGGTCTTACTCCCAGCCACACATGGATGCATGGCTTTGCAGCTTTAGTAACATTTGCCAGGGGTCATTTTGTAGAAAAAGAGGTGCAGGACTCATTAGCATAACTTATTTGGATATGCCACACCCCCTGACATCACCGGAAGTGTGTCAGAAGGCAACACCCACCGTTCAGGTTCCACTGGACTGTTTTGGATTGCTAGCTATTTGGGGGGGGGGGAAATGTGCAGATCTGTCCTCGCAGAGGAGGAAGAGCTTGTATCTGAATAACACTTGGTCTTAAAGGTGCCACTGGACTGTTTTGGA
>NW_015163129.1:59068-81733 GCF_001447785.1 Gekko japonicus
GGACAGTCACTTTCTCTCAGTCCTATCTGTGTCAGAGGTGGTGAGGATGGGGGGCGAACAGAACCGTGGGCAGCTTTGGAAGAAGGGCTGTAATTTAAGGTGAAGGCCTGATGTTCTCCTGAAACAGCTCATCTCCAGACTTCAGAGGTCAATTCCCCTGGAGAAAATGGTTGCTTTGGGAGGTGGACTCTGTGGCATTATACAACAGCCAGGAGTTTCCCAGACTGGAGCTGGCAACCCTGTGCAGTAGACAGATAAAATGGAGGGCCTCCTTTACATATATCCAGAGCAAGAGAAGAAAGTTTGAGTCCAGTGGCACCTTCTGAAGAAGTGTGCACGCACACGACAGCTTATACCCAGAATTAAACTTTATTGATCTTAAAGGTGCCACTGGACTCAAACTTTGTTCTATTGCTTTAGACCCACACGGCTACCCTCCTGAATCAATCTATGTGGGACTGACCTGGAAGCGTTCAAAAACTTCAACTGGTGCAGGATGCTGCCGCCAGGATGTTGATTGGACTGGGTAATAGGGACCATGTCACTCCAGTTTTGGCCGACCCTCTTCAGCTTCCAAGATCTGACAAGACTGGCCTAGTCTGGGCCATGACGAGACTGGGCTTTGTCATTACACGGCTCCTATTGGCTGGTTCAGAGCACTGCTCGGATTGGCTCCTGTGGCTGTGGGGTACATTTCTGTCCTGTCCCTGTCACAATCCCCAGCACGGCCATAAAGCTCACTGGGCAACCTGTGACAAAGGACCTTTTCTCAACATAGCCTACCACACAGGGTCGTTGTCAGGATAGCATGGCAAAGGAGGAGAGCCATGTACTCTGCCTTGAGTTCCATGGGGAAAGGGCTGGATAAAAATGCGGCAGATAAGAAGATCTGTTGGAAGGTTAGTGCTTTTGATGTAGCCCCATGCTTTCTCTGAATGCAGCTGCTGTGTGCTAAAAGAAGACAGAGGCTAGAGGTAGATGCGCTGGTCCAGAGCAAACTCCACCCCACCCTTCCAAATGCCATGTAATATCTTTTATGACCATATGCATGGTTTCCGCTTTACTGTATTATAATACTGTGTTCAGCTGTCAAAGAGAAGGACTTTTCAACTGAGGGAAGATTATCTGGGAACACTCTGGGCTTATGAGGTTTCTTGTCCCCCATTACTAGATAATATTACCCAATTTGATTTCCCATTGACTCTTTAGTGTGTGCATCATTTAAAATTAATCTGTAATTTGGCTGACATAATGACTTCCACATTTTCCCGCTCTGCTCTCAGCCTTTTAAAAGGACCCGTGTGTTCCATTCGGCGATAGAGTCATTTGATCAACTGTTGGTTTTTATATTTCTAACTGGAGGCGGCCATGTTTCTTTCTCCTTCCCAGAAGAGTGAAGGTGCAACATGATACCAGCTCCATTTAATCTGTTCAAGACTGCCTGGCATTCCACACAGCCCCCTCCACTTAAAAAAATGAAAACAAACTCTTAATAAAATTTAATAAAAGGTATTACATGGCCTTTTGTCTTTGTTACCCCCCCATCTGTTTTGACTGTCTAGCCCAGGGTTCCTCAACATGGTGCCCACCAGTACTTCCCTAGGTGCCTGCTTTTCAGAAAGTGGGTGGGGCAATTGTAAGACAGAGCTTGTTATTGGCTTCCCTCACTCTTGCTCTGACTGAGGGTTGCTGGGAGCAGGGGGTGGGGCTTGTTGCATGTGCCCGCCCCCTGGGCTCTTTGCTGCCGGAGCTCCACTCCTGTGTGCTCCTGCAGGTAATGGCTCCTGTAAAACCCACTGAATCCAATGGTACATGCATGTGTGGCTGGGAGTAAGACCCACTGAATCCAATGGTACATTTCCAAGCAAATGTGCGTAGGATTAGCTTGAAGATTTGCTTACCCTAAGCCCACTTATTTGGGAATAAATCCTGTTGAATTCAGTGGAACGTCTGAATACAAAGAACTAGACCAAAGGTCCCCAACCTTATTTTGAGGCTGCAGGCATCTTTGGAATGTTGAGAGGGGATGATAAGTGGCACCCCAAAATGGCTTCCCTTGGAGGCGGAGCCAAACACCTAATGGCTGCTTCAGGGGTGGAGCCATATGGAATACTTCACTCCTCACATCTCCCGGAAAAAAAGGAAATCCTAAAGAGGGAATGGAACCACACACTGGCAAAGGAAAGCCCAGTTGCTTACCGCATTTTTATCCAGCCCTTTCCCCATGGAACTCAAGGCAGAGTACATGGCTCTCCTCCTTTGCCATGTTATCCTGACAACGACCCTGTGTGGTAGGCTATGTTGAGAAAAGGTCCTTTGTCACAGGTTGCCCAGTGAGCTTTATGGCTGTGCTGAGGATTGTGACAGGGACAGGACAGAAATGTACCCCACAGCCACAGGAGCCAATCCGAGCAGTGCTCTGAACCAGCCAATAGGAGCCGTGTAATGACAAAGCCCAGTCTCGTCATGGCCCAGACTAGGCCAGTCTTGTCAGATCTTGGAAGCTGAAGAGGGTCGGCCAAAACTGGAGTGACATGGTCCCTATTACCCAGTCCAATCAACATCCTGGCGGCAGCATCCTGCACCAGTTGAAGTTTTTGAACGCTTCCAGGTCAGTCCCACATAGATTGATTCAGGAGGGTAGCCGTGTGGGTCTAAAGCAATAGAACAAAGTTTGAGTCCAGTGGCACCTTTAAGATCAATAAAGTTTAATTCTGGGTATAAGCTGTCGTGTGCGTGCACACTTCTTCAGAAGGTGCCACTGGACTCAAACTTTCTTCTCTTGCTTTGGATATATGTAAAGGAGGCCCTCCATTTTATCTGTCTACTGCACAGGGTTGCCAGCTCCAGTCTGGGAAACTCCTGGCTGTTGTATAATGCCACAGAGTCCACCTCCCAAAGCAACCATTTTCTCCAGGGGAATTGACCTCTGAAGTCTGGAGATGAGCTGTTTCAGGAGAACATCAGGCCTTCACCTTAAATTACAGCCCTTCTTCCAAAGCTGCCCACGGTTCTGTTCGCCCCCCATCCTCACCACCTCTGACACAGATAGGACTGAGAGAAAGTGACTGTCCCAAGACTACATGGCTAGCAAGCTTTGTGGCAGGGTCTTGGCCAGTGTTCCCTCTGAGTTAGTGTGAGCTAGCTCGCAGTGTTTTAGCTTCTGGCTCCCACCTTTTTGCCTTAGCTGAGGAAGGATGGCGCCAGAGCAAACTAATTTATGCAGTAGCCAAATCACCTGCTCACAACTTTAATGCCAGTAGCTCACAAAGTAGGATTTTTGCTCACATGACTCCACAGCTTAGAGAGAGCATTGGTCTTGGCCAGGGGTCATTTCCTGCAGGAGTGCGGATCTCCCGCAGTAAAGAGCCCAGGGGGCGGGCACATGCAACAAGCCCCACCCCCTGCTCCCAGCAGCCCTCAGACAGAGCAAGAAGCAGCCAGGTATGTTGCAGAGCTCCCCCCAGCCCAAAACAGTCCAGTGGCGCCTTTAAGACCAAGTTTTATTCAGGTACAAGCTCTCCCTCCTCTGCAAGGACAGATCCGCACGTTCGCTCCCCACCAATAGCTAGCAATCCAAAACAGTCCAGTGGAACCTGAACGGTGGGTGTTGCCTTCTGACACACTTCCGGTGATGTCAGGGGGTGTGGCATATGCAAATAAGTTATGCTAATGAGCGCCTGCACCTCTTTTTCTACGAAATGTCCCCTGGTCTTGGCTCTTGTGGAACGTGCCCACCGAAAGAAAGCATTTCCATCCCCAGAGAGCAACGTCCCCTTCCACTGCAACCCCAAACTCCCCCTGAACTGCTGTTCCTGAGAGATAGGGGCCTAGGGTTGTCATGACCCCCCTGGCTACCGGCGGGGGGGGGGAGAAACAGGATTGGGGGGATTGGAGGTCTGCAGTGGGAGGGGGAGCAAGTAAAAACTCCCCCCCCCCCGCCGCCGCAATGTTCCTGGAAATCCTCTGCAGGATCCAGCCCAGAGTGAGACTTCCCACCTGACCTCCTTTCTCCTAGATCCCAGTTAGACATTCCACGGCCTTTGGAAAGGCGATTAATAGCAAAGTGGAGGGTGTGTGTTGATATTAGCAGCTTCCCTGTGAGGAGTGCCAGCCGACCGGAGAAAAGACGCCCTCCTGTCCCTTTAACGGAGGCTCCGTGGGCTGTTATTTGCCTCGGCGCCATGAAAAGCTTCCGCTTCCCGTTTCCACACACACTCGCCTCCTAATTAAAGGGACGGGGCATTTCTACTCCAGGCCCGCTGGGCAACCCGGCTTCCTTTCCCACCAGTCGTTAGCATCTCCTGGCATCTGTGCCCTTAGAATAGCGTCGCTCGCTCCAGACCGCATAAAATGTTAGACCCGCGGCCAGTGTAGACAGTTTGCAAAAGCAAGGGGGGGGGGAGGAGAGAGAGAGACTTTGGCTGTACCACTTCCTTGGCTGTACCACTTCCGTCTTGGGGGTGGCGGGAGGCTCTTCCACGAAATCCGCACGCACCTAGAAATGTATAGCAAGCGGAAGGCTGAGCTGCATCTTTCTCGTAAAGCGCCTGGCTTGCTGCTGCTACATGCGGGGGGAGGTTTGAACCCGGGGTGAGTCTTCGGACGCGCGGCTACCTGGATGTGGTACATTCCAGGAGAAAGTTTTGCCTTGATGCCGCCCAGAGTTCCAAAAGGGGGAAGGTGGGGGGGAACCTATTACTGGGCCGTACCAAAACAAACTGGGTGGAAATCTGGAGACAGTAAGTCATAAAGCTCGGAAGGAAAAGGGAGGGGACCCCGGTCTGTTTGCGAGGAGGAGAGGAACGCACGTGGGCCTGGGTGAAATGTGGTGTTTTTTTCCCCATCTGGCACAGACGGGCAGCAGCTGCGGCCCCGCGTTGATGTTGCTTGACACCTGCCGTGGGGAGAGCTTCGCCAAATGATAGAAGTTCGTAATTTTAGGATGGTGACCCCTTCTCTCCCCGCCCTAAGCAAACAAGCGGCAGGACCTGCGTTTCCTGAGCTGGCGGCGGCCGAGGGGGAAAGTTGCCAGCCAGGCACCTGAACCTCCTCCGTGTTCGCCCGGCTCGGAAAGACGGGTGGATCACTCGGTCTGCCCCAACGGATTGCAAGCAGAGTTCCCTGGGTCCTTTTTCGGCAGGGAAACAATGACATCCAGCGGACAGTTCTGTTAATCACACGGGGAAGGGAGGAGAACAGTACAGCACTTTCGGGATTTAAAAAATTAAAAAATAGCCCCACCTGATCCTTCCATGCCATCGCCAGCAATACTTCATCTTCTACAAATTCTTTTCTTGCCCTTTCTAGTCACTTGCAAGAGGTCCGCACTCCCCCCCCCCCATTTTCTTCCCTTTCAGTGGGAGAAAGAGGCTAGAAAGTGGGCTTGAAGCTCAACATCAAAAAAACTAAGATCATGGCATCCGGCCTGTCACTCCTTGGCAAATAGAAGGGGAAGTCGTGGAAGTAGTGACAGACTTCAAGTTCCTGGGATCCCAGATCACCGGAGACTGTGACAGCAGCCATGAAATCAAATGACGCCTGCTCCTTGGGAGGAAAGCGATGGCGAACCTAAACAGCATGATAAAAAGTAGAGACATCACCCTGCCAACAAAAGTCCGCATGGGCAAAGCAATGGTATTCCCAGTAGTCATGTATGGCTGCGAGAGTTGGACTATAAGGAAGGCCGAGCGCCGAAGAATAGATTCTTTTGAACTATGGTACTGGAGAAGACTCTTGAGAGTCCCTTGGACTGACAGAAGATCAAATCAGTCAATCCTAAAAGAAATCAACCCTGACTGTTCCCTGGAAGGCCAGATACTGAAGGTGAAGCTCAAATACTTTGGCCACCAAATGAGAAGGGAGCACTTACTGGAGAAGACCCTGATGCTGGGAAAGATTGAAGGTCAAAGAAGACAGGGACGGCAAAGGATGGGATGACAACAAAAAAACTCCAACTTAGATTTGCTGCCTGTTAATACAGCAACTTCACAGCTGAGCAAGAATTTGAACAATCCAGGTCTCCCAGGAACAGGCCCCGGACGCCATCTTGCTTGAAGCAACAACCAAGGGAAGTGCTTTCTCAGCCAAGTTTTACCAGCTGCCTAGCTTACTTATTTCCCGCTTTTCTCCTTGATCAGGGACTCAAAGTGGCTTTTCACATAGTTCCCCCCAGGTCTGTAGCTACAGTGGGGCATTTCGGGGCCTGTCCCCCCCCCCCGACTTCCTGCCAAGGCCCCCTTACTTCCATCCAGCCTCCAGGTCCCCCAGCTCTGTGGGCCACCCAGAGGACTCCTGACTCTCTGGGCCACCTGGAGGACTCCGCACCACTGCCCCTTCCCCAACCGTGGCTTGCTTTCCTGTGTAGGCAGGCCGCGTTTGAATGCTACAAAAGTGAGGTTTTTTAATTTAATTTTTTATTTTGTGATGTCAATGTTGTTGTTGCTGTTCAGTCGCACAGTCGAGTCCGACTCTTCGCGACCCCATGGACCAGATCCCGCCAGGCCTTCCTGTCTTCCGCCGTCCTCTGAAGTTTGCTCAACTTCATGTTCGTTGCATCGATGACACTGTCCAACCATCTCATCTTTGCCGTCCCTGTCTTCTTTGACCTTCAATCTTTCCCAGCATCAGGGTCTTCTCCAGTGAGTGCGCCCTTCTCATTTGGTGGCCAAAGTATTTGCGCTTCAGTTTCATTATCTGGCCTTCCAGGGAACAGTCAGGGTTGATTTCTTTGAGGATTGACTGGTTTGATCTTCTTGCAGTCCAAGGGACTCTCAAGAGTCTTCTCCAGCACCATAGTTCAAAAGAATCTATTCTTCGGCACTCGGCCTTCCTTATAGTCCAACTCTCGCAGCCATACATGACTACTGGGAATACCATTGCTTTGACCATGCAGACTTTTGTTGGCAGGGTGATGTCTCTACTTTTTATCATGCTGTATAGGTTCGCCATCGCAATGTCAGTGCCCCCCCCAAATGACAAAATCCTGGCTATGGGCCTGGTTCCCCCCCTTCACTTAATCCTTACAACAACCACCTTGTGAGGTTGAGAGACCGTGGTGGGCCTAACAACACCTGGAAGGCTTCCATGGTTAAGCGAGGGATTCGAACCCAGCCACCCGAGGTCCTAGTCCTACCCTGCAAGCACTATACCATACCAAGCCCTACACTGGGCCCCATGTCCTAGCCCTGCACTCTCACCATGACGCCAGTCCAGCCCCTAAACAGATCATAGGGTGAGTGCTTGGTGATGTCATGGGATGGGACTTGATGATGTCATGCTGAATAACAGTACTAGTGGTGGTATGTCCACACACCACCAGAAATGGTGGAAGCTCACTGGGTGACCTTCATCCAATCACTCTCTCTCAGCTCAGAGCTACAGGTATATATACACACATATTCATGTGTAAATTCACCTCTTTAGTACAGGTGAGAGGGAAAGGAAGAGGACTGGTCTCCCATTCAAAAAACTATTCGCTTATTTGTATCTTCCCAATTCCTCACATTCCATTCAGTCTGGGCAGAAGATGTAGTCCTGAATGTCTAACTTAAAGCTGAACAGAGGAACGCTTAATTATTTTCCAGCTTCATTGTTCACTGGCGAGAGATTTCTGTGAAGATTTTATTGTGTAGGTGGTACTATGGGCCAGTTTACAAAAAAATAGGGGGCACCATGGTTTTCATATGGTCTCTGCTGGTTTCAAACACTTCATAACTTCCCATCTAAGATGCTCTCTTCCCAAGTAAAACAATCTTTAGCATTTGCAGCTTATCCCCATACATCAACCCCACCCAGACCTCTAACCATCCTGTGGCAAACTCTTGTCCGATTTCCAAGCCAAAAAGGTTTCCAGAACAAACCTCCAAAATGTCTGAGGTTTCCCCATCTCTGCAAAGCCACTTTCCAAGAGTACACTCCCAGCAATTTTGGATGCAGCCTTATAAACTAACCAGAGTGTAGTCAGGAACATGTCTGGTTATATTTTATAATGAATATCTATGTTCTTGGGAAGTATTAAGCAGCGATGGGCAAACCTCAAACATATTAGAAGTTCCCTGTTTTGAACCCTCACCCAATGGCAAGAGGGTTGTATGCAGAAAGTCAATTGATAGGACATGGCAGGCGACCCTGAGGTAAATGCTGCCCTAGAATTGCCTCCTCTACTGGCTGGTACTGAAGGAAAGTGCCTCCGCTCATAGAATGGATCTGCCATTTTGCTACTCCTGGCTTGTTATATTTTAAAAAGGAAACTGTTTTCACTTTATTGGAACTTTAAGAAGAGCCTCTGAGGACAATTTTAGGTCCATATAGGAATAGATGGTCCTTGTCTCAATCTGCCACTTTCAGTTGTGCCCAGAAACAGAGCGGAGAACAGTGAAGAGATTTTTTAAAACATCGATAAGTGCTGAGCCAACCTAGCAGTTCGAAAGCAAGACATTGCAAGTAGATAAATAGGTACCACTTCGGTGGGAAGGTAACAGCGTTTCGTGCGCCTTGGTGTTTAGTCATGCCGGCCACATGACCACAGAAATGTCTTTGGACAGCGCTGGCTCTTCGGCTTTGAAACGGAGATGAGCACCGCAACCCTAGAGTCGGACTCGACTGGCTTTCGAGCAAGGGAACCTTTACCTTTAAGTGCTGAGCCACAGGTTCCAGTCAGCATTCTGAACTCATTGATGTTTACTTACTTATATATTTCTACCTCACTTGTCTTCCCAAAGGCAACCCAAAGCAGTTTAGAACATTGTTCTTCCCTCTTCCATTGTATCCTCATGACAACCCTGTGAGGTAAGTTTGCCTGACAGAAAGTGACTGTCCCAAGGTCACCTGGTGATCTTCCATGACGGAGTTGGGATTCAAGCCTGGGTCATCCAGATTCTAGTCAGATGCTCTAACCACTACACCATGCTAACACCCACATATGATGTACTGCAGTAATCTGGTCAGACATTACCAAGAGATGGGTAACTGTGACAAGGCTTTTCCTGTCTAGGAGCAGGCATAGCTGGTGCACCAACCTAAGCTGGTGGAAGAGAGTTCACAACACCGAAGCCATTGGGTTTCCGTTGTATCCGTGAGCATGCCTAAATAGGGTTGCTGGACCAATAAGGCAGATTTATTTAAAAATATTCCTGACACACCCCTGAGCAAGTGGGACTTTCAACAACAAAGCAGTAAAGTGCAACCACCAATGAGAGCAGCAAAAAGACAATGGTAAAAACCACCAATATAACCCACAAGAAAGCATTCACGAGAAACCTGTCCCCCCAATAAACCACTGTCACTTCTGTTCAAAATACTTCACGTAAATTGCCTTGCTGCAATCCTTTAAGACAACCCCGACGAGGCAAGTAAGCCAGCATTATTATTCCCAGGGCCGGCCCCAGCTTATTTTGCACCCTAGGTGAGGATCCCTTCTGGTGCCCCCCCCCCAATGTGCCCAGCATGGCTTGGACCCATTAATTGGATCTGTACCCCAGACCTCCCATTCCCCTGGCACCCATGCTCTTAACACTCACTTTTGCTTTTGTAACTTTGCCTGCTTTGCACATCTGGCTTCCACCAAAGACGACTCTGCAAAGAAAGGCACTCGTCGCAAACAATCTCTACTTCTCACTTGCCTTGACAGTTCCTTGCTGGGGTTGCCATAAGTCAGTTGCAACTTGAGTGTCCTTATGTAATAGCCCCCCTTAGATTCTTCTTTGACTCAGCTGAGTGACCCTTCTGTGCCCAGAGGGCTAAGTTCTTTGGTGGAATTGGTGTTTGTATCATCAGAAAGATCATAACATGTTTAAAACTCAGTAGTGTTTGCAGATGAACCAGGACAGCGGGGGGGGGGGGGCCAGTTTGGCGCCCCTAAAGGCCGGCGCGCTCTAGGCGAGTGCCTAGTTCGCCTAGTGAGTGAGCCGGCCCTGATTATTCCCATTTTATGGATGTAGAGTTGGGGCAGAGAGAACAAAGACAAATCAAGGTTTGCATTTAACTGTCTAATGTGTTCATAATAGAGGTGAGTGTTGAAACAGGAACATTCAGACTTTTTGCTCAAGTTTTTAGTGCCCACCAAGGGCCAAAGCAACTATGTGCAAGATGGATAGAATAAAAAATAGTGATAACCTAATTTCCTCATGACCCCACACAATGCAGTTGTTTCATTAGTGTGAAACGTTCTGGCACTAATGTGGGATTCTCACAAGCAAGCTTTTACATCTGGTAGGCAGGATCCAGTCTATGAGCAATTTTTACTATTGTGAAGTCCAGCTGAACAATATCTGGATTCTAATTTTAACTTCTGAGAGGAACTTTTCTGTTTGGCCTGGCCTGGTTGGATAAGCATTGGCCAATAACCGGCGGTGGTGTTAATATGTCAGGAATTCAGGCTGGCATCCCACATCCTTCTAAAACTGGTGAGGATTTATTGCTTCTCAGTGAACACTCTCTTTTCCTGTCTGACATTCTTACACGCCATCTTTGGAGGCAGAGGACACTTGTAGAGTCCAAATTGGGCCGTATTCCTAAAGTGCTGCGAGCCGCAGACCAAACCGAGTCATGTCGAAGCTGTCCCTTGACCCATCGGGTAGAATGGAGCCCAAGCTGGACCGTGACATTCTGTGTAATGCCTTTTCATTTAATTTTACCTCAGAGGTCAGGCAAATGTTTCTTTGAAGCTTTTTTTTTTTTAAAAAAAACGTTCAAATTAAATGTTTCTTTTCAAGCTGTGAGGAAAGTTTAAGTAATGAGTATATAATTCCAAATGCATAGTTTTTCAACTGGTAGAGTCTCAAGGTCGCATGACATAATCACTTTTCTTACACTACACTCATGAAGCACTGTGGACCCATGAAAAAACAGTCAGGAAAAAAATATGGCTCTCCAGCATAAGGTGTATGTTCTTTCTGAATGAGCTTCAAGCTGCCAACAGGGCTTGCCCTCCATCTCTTCTTCAAGGGGAATTGGGCCTGTTTGAGCCCAAAGAAGGACTTCCTCCTCATTGTGGGGGAGGCTGATCAGTGAGGTGAGAGCCATACCCAGGTCTGTTGGCGTTTTGAGACACTTGCGCAACAGAATGGTTCAGGAGGCCTTTTATTAAAATTATGGTGGCTATTATGGGCCTTCAGCGTGTGTTTTATGATCAGTCTGGTTTTAGATTCGATTCCCAACTTGAACCTAGCTGGGTGACCTTAGGCAAGTCACGGCACTCTCTACCTAAAAAATAAGCATAGCTCACCACCTAGTGGTGCCAAAAAAGAGCTTCAGCTTCGGCAGCCAAACAGTCCCTTTCTGGGATCTCCTGGCTATTCCGCACACAATGCCAAATGATAATTAATTAATTAATTCCTGGTTTTAGATTCTATTGAATTATATTAATTAGATTGTATTGAATTATATACAACATTCAGCTGTTGGGGAAAGTGGTCTAAATATATATCTTAACTAAATAAGATACTATATATTATTTCACATGAGTAAAACACACACAACTTCAATGGCAGGGAAACATTGGCTGCTACAGTAGGAAGTCTCTTCTCAATGCCCAAACTTATTTTATTTATTTATTTTATTTACTTTATATCTTGCCTTTCTCCCCAATGGAGACTCAAAGTGGCTTACATCATTCTCCTCTCCTCCACTTTATTTACTGATTTATTTCCATTTATTAATCACCTATCCCCACAAATTGTGGGGCTCTAAGTGATGTACAGAAGTTCTAAAAACATAAAAGACATAAACCCAGTCCAACAACATACTGTAATTAAAAGCAGGTGGTGAAATTTTGTAGCTTCCTACCATATCTGGTATATGAGGTAGGTCAGGCTGAAAGTATGTCACTGGCCCAAGGTCACCCAGCAAGCTTCCATGACAGAGTGGAGATTAGAACCTGGGTCTCCCAGATTCTAGACACCCAATAGACCCTAGCTCTTTACAGATTTTTGAGTTCACTTACTCATGGTCTGCAGTCTAATCATGTGATGTGGTCCTCAGGCTGCTTTTACTTCCACCATGCCACCATCATAATCATTACACTATTAACTTTGTGTGAAATTTGGTTGTTTTGCTACGGCCTCCAAATATTCATGGATGTGACTATTCATGGTGGTCCCAGGTATGCATTGTCTACAAATGAAGGTTTATCATACACAGTAATTTAATATTAATCAAACATTTTACATTTCTCCGTACAGCATTCCATTTTTGGTCCTATATCAATAGTTTACTGCCTTACAAGTGCAACAGGGGCTTTCTTTGTATGTTGTATTCTGTACTATTTGACCTCTGAAGAAGGCTCTTGTGGCCCAAAATGCATCAGGTCCTATGTGGTTCTTTTTGTGCATCTGTCACTTTATTTTGTAAGTATTTGGTCGCCTACAAGGTTTTTGCATGTTTTTGAAATAAACACGTGTACTTTTGTCTATACCTATTGATTTTTTTTAACTTTTGGCCCTTTACTAGTGTTCTAAACTTCCTTTGGAAGTTTCTAGTTGGTTGGTTGGTTGGTTGGTTTAGTTTTTCTTCCCCTCTCTTTGTGGTTACCATACACAGCTACACAAAGAAACATGTGTTCACATGTGAACACGAGTACATCTTGTATTCCCACCTACCTCACAAGTGTCTGTTGTGGGGAGGGGAAGGGAAAGGGATTGTAAGCTGCTCTGAGACTACTTTGGGTAATGAAGGGCAGGGTATAAATCAGATCTCTTCTTCTTCTACATATATACATCTTATTGTAAGCAGGGGTCTTGTTGTAGAAAAAGAGCTGCCGGAGCTCATTAGCATAACTCATTAGCATAACTTATTTGCATATGCCACGCCCCCTGACATCACCGGAAGTGACAGAAGGCCACACCCCCTGACATCACCGGAAGTGTGTCAGAAGGCCCGGCTACTTACCCTCCTGCTTCATCCTCATTCCCAAACGGAATGAGGATCGAAGCAGAGGGCGGGGTAAAGAAGGGGCGGGGCTTCACCACGTGACCGCCCCGCCCCCTAGAGGTTCTCTTCCGGAGCTCCGTACCTGAGAGCTCCCCTACATATAGAGCCCTGATTGTAAGTAAGGGCCAACATGCACTCACTTTACAAATGAAAATGGGAACCAGTAGCTGGATCAGTGTGGGATATATAATACACATTCAACTGCACTCACAGAAGAATTATTCAACGTAAGTATAAAGGAAAACAAACAAGTGTATGTTGTACACAGATTGCATATGCATTCTCTGTAAGTTGTGAACAGGGCTACTCTCTTTCTGCGTCACAGCCAGGGGTCATTCCGTAGAAAAAGAGGTGCAGGAGCTCATTAGCATAACATATTAGCATAACTTATTTGCATATGCCACACCCCCTGACATCACTGGAAGTGTGTCAGAAGGCAACACCCACCACTCAGGCTCCACTGGACTGCTTTGGATTGCTAGCTATTGGAGGGGGGGGGGAATGCAGATCTGCCGTCCCAGCACAGGGAGAGCTTGTACCTGAAGGCGGGCCGGGGGGGGGCCTCTGCAACTTACCTGGCTGCTTCTTGCTCCTCGTGGCCCAACTGAGGGCTGCTGGGAGTAGGGGGTGGGACTTGTTGCATGTACCCGCCCCCTGGGCTCCTTACTGCCGGAGCTCCGCTCCTGTAGGAAATGACCCCTGGTCACAGCACTACATACCTGTTTCAAGTGCTTCAGCTCCCCCCTCTAGGATTCCACATCTCCCATCGACCAAGAGAATTATCTAGGCAGTACGTGCCCAAGTGGCCACATTCCAGGCACCAACTTTTAGACTGCGAGCCAGACCACATATGAGAATGGGAGATCAATTGATCCTCTTTTGCCAGCCCCTTCCAGGGCTAATAACAAGTGCAATAGGTGCCTTCCAGTTGGTGAATTCAAGTGCGGGAAAGGGTTGGCCTCAGCATCTCCAGCCTGCACCGTGAGCCCGATCTGAACCCCACGTGCTTCTGTTCATGGATCTCCTGGCCTCATTATGGGCTGACCCTTCAGTGAGATTGTTAGCAGGGTTCTATGGAAACTGACGGAGCTCTAAAAGTCGTCATTGTACTTCTCAAAGCTTTGTTCGGTGTAGTGGTTAGGCGCGCGGACTCTAATCTGGGAGAACCGGGTTTGATTCTCCACTCCTCCACATGCAGCTGCTGGTGTGACCTTGGGTCAGTCATAAGTTCGTTCAGAGCTGTTCTCTCACAAGCAGTCCTTAGAAGAGCTCTCTCAGCCCCACCTACCTCACAGGGTGTTTGTTGTGGGGAGGGGAGGGGAGGGGAAGGGAAAGGGATTGTAAGCCACTCTGAGACTTTTTCGGGTGGTGAAGGGTGCGGTATAACTCCAATCTCTTCTTCTTCTAAAAGTAATAGAAAAACATAGTTACAAGACAATCGTTATGTAAACTAACTGTTAATCTGAATATTAACTTGAAATCCAGGAGGAGAATGGTTACAGAAACACAACAGATAAGGATCCTACCAGGTTATAAGTTGGTGCCTTACTGATTAATCGGTTGCAGAGTTCATTGACTGTTTTGTTACTGTACTATATGGCTACTGTGATGTCACAATGCAGTGCAAGACGATTTAGTGGCTATCCTATCCCTTTGATATGACAACAGTATGGGGGGGCAGGATCTTGTCATTAAGTGAGACACTGAATGTACAGTGATTGACCATTAAAACAAGATGGGTAGACTCGTTAGTCTGTCTGTAGTAGTAGAAAAGAGCAAGAGTCCAGTAGCACCTTAAAGTCTAACAAAATCTCTGGCAGGGTAGGAACTTCCGTGAGTCCCTGCTCACTTCTTCAGATACAGCTAGAATGGGAGTCCATCTGTCCTATTTATCTGACCTATTTATTCATTTATTCCAGTAAATAGGACAGATGGGGTGCGTTCAGACGCGGCATTTCAGCCGGCATAAACTGTACCGGTTGGAACCGGTGCAGTTTATGCCGGCTGAAACGCGATCACACTTACCTCCATTTTGCGGATCCCATCGCTGTATTCCCGCTCACACGCTGCGGGCGTTGGCTTTTTTAAAAAAACCAGTTTGAGCATGCTCATAGGCAGCCATTCACAGAATGGCGATCTTTGCGCATGCTCAAAACACCCCGTCTTACATTTAAACTTTAAAGGTAAGGACTTACCTTTAAAGTTTAAAGACCAAACTGGCCTCCCTGAAGTCCCGAACTCCTCCGAAACGCTACACTAAGGGCTTTTTTTTTTAAAAAAAAACAAACGCTCAGGGCGAAGCTTCGCCCAAGCGCACATCGCTCAGTTAAAAAAAAAATGGCGGGGGAAAATTGGAAGCCTCAGGCTTCCGAACGGAAGTGGCTAGACACCGGTGGAGAGTGATCAGACGGAGGGGTACAGCGATTGCAACCGTTGTACTCAGGATACCACCACTTGGGGACCTAGTGGCAGAGTACAACGGTTTAAAGGCCTTTACAACGGTTAGGGATGGGAGGCAGATGTTCGCTGTGTGAACGCCGGTAAGTACACCGGTTGGAACCGGCACCTATACCGTTGTAAAGCCCCCGTCTGAACGCACCCATGGAGTCCCATTCTAGCTGTATCTGAAGAAGTGAGCAGGGACTCACGGAAGTTCCTCCCCTGCCACAGATTTTGTTAGTCTTTGAGGTGCTACTGGACTCCTGCTCTTTTCTACTGACCATTAAGAAGTGCTGCAAAGTTGTTTTGTAACCAGCCCTGGTATTCTTTGACATGGGCAGCTAAGGGCTACTGTCATCATGCTCCAGCCATATCTAATGTTTGTTAAGATCATAAGAAGAGTCCCATTGGATCCATCTAATCCAGCCTTCCTGCTTCACTTGGGGGCTAGCCAGTTACCCTGGAGGCCCCACAAACAGGGCACAGAGGCCCTCCCTGATGTTGCCTCCCGGCCTCCCGGCACTGGTATTCAGAGGTTGACTGCCTCTGAGTGAATGCCCTTAGTCACCATGGTCAGTAGCCAGTGATGGACCTTCCGTCCACGAATCTGTCTTATCTCCTGTTAAAGCCATCTGTGCTCATGGGTCGTCTCTAAACCCAACTGGCAGTGAAGTCCACATTTTAATTTTCAGTTGAGTAAAGAAGTATTTATTTGTTAAAGTGGCATTGGTTAACAGGGGTAGGGTTCTGTACAAGTTCGAAGCAAGGTGTTCATCAGCTTCAGCTCAGGAAAGCCACATTTCCTTTTGTTTGTAAGTCTTCCAAGAGATTAAAGAAATGAAGGACCCAGCTCCATAAAGTACAGAAACAAATAGACAGATGAAGTTGCCCTTGCTGAATCAGATGTTGGTTCATCTACTTTGGTATCGTCTACTCTGACTGGCAGTCACTTCAAGGGTCTCAGGCAGAGAAAGGTCTTCTCCAACCCCCATCAACGTGAGATTTTTTAAAACAAGAAATGCCAAGTATTGAACTGGTGGCCATCTGCTTGCCAGCTCTGGATTGTGTGAAGATTTTGGGGGGAGAGGGTAGAGCCTGTGGGCTGGTGAGGTTTGGGGAGGGGAAGGCCCTCAGCAGGGCACAATGCCATATAGAGTCCACCCTCCAAAGCAGCCATTTTCTCCAGGGGAACTGATCTCTGTCACCTGGAGACCAGCTGTAACTCTGGGAGCTCGCCAGCCACCACCTAATTTTGGGAGATCTCCAGATACCCTAATGTAATGTATTCAGATGCTGCCCTGAATGCATTAGGAGGTATGTAAATCCTCCCATAGAGAAGCCATGCAAAGCTTCAAGCTTCGGCAGGGATTCGCGCCAAAAAGTATTGTGGCCAATCAGATTCGAATGTATGTAAGCGGGACCGCTTATGATTGGTCGTTCATGCGCACAACCTGATAGGTTGGTTTAATGTACAGTAGGTGTGGCTACATTAGCCCGGAATGTTTAAATACCGAGCAGCTGAAATGGACAAGCTGTTCGGGCTATGAGGAGTTGTACCGTGTCAGAAGAAGTCGATTGAAGAGCTGAATAAACCTGAGTTTTCTGAAATCACTCTCTGACTACTTTGTTAAGTACGGACTTAACACCTAACCAGACCCATAGCTATGGTGGGGTGATTTGGGGGCAGCGCCCCCTTTCTTAAAGCTACAGCCCCACAAGATTTTCCCTTAAATCCCCCCTTTAAAGACATTTCAATGCATTTTTTAAAAGGTGTGCGCTCCAGGACTGCCCTGTCTGTGGAACATTTTCCAAAATGGATCAGTCAGTTAGGGTTGCCAACTCTGGGCTGGGAAATTACTGGAGGTTTGGGGGTGGAGCAGAGGGGGGAGGGACCGCAGTGGGTTATAATGCCGTTGGGTCTACCCATATTTGCTTAAGGCGGGGGGGGGGGGGAGAGAGCTAGTGTTTGCTACTATGCTTCAGCCACAAGCCACAAAATCCTGGCTACGGGCCCGACCCTAACCCTGAGGTAATAAAATGTCCGTGTGGAAATAAGACGGGAAAAGGCAGGCAAGAGATGCTCCGACTGGCAACATGGCCCTGAAAAGCTCTCTCCCTCTGTTTATCTTGTGGTACCTCAGCCACCACGGACACAAGCCTGGGAAAAGCAGCCCGCTGCTCTAAGCTGACAGACTGTCATGGATCCAGGAAATATTAAATCCAACTGCTGTGGAGAAAATGTGTTTTATCAACAGCAAAAGGGGGGGGGGAGTCCGTTTGATTTATCGTCTAGACTCGGAGCCGAGACGAAGGCAGAAAGCTCGGCTATCTAATGTGGTCAGACACGGGACTTCTGTCTGGGCATTACTCACCGTGTTTTCTCTCCCCCCCCCTCCCCAGCCTTACTCATTTGACCCCTCCCTCCCTCCTTGTTATTGCTTTAGTCTACTTGATAGATTATAATTTATATTATGGGCCGAGGCTTTCTGTGCCTTTGTCTGCAACCTGAGCTCAAGGAGCCGTGTTAGCTTTGTCCCAGCCCTTCTCTTGACTGCGGCTTGCATCAGCCGCAATGCTACCTTCAGTTAGAAGTTACAGTGCCTAAGTAATACCCCATGATTCCACGGGCTCGTTTAATCATCCGCTTCGCTTCTTTCCCTTGACAGGGTGCAACTGTATGTGTTCGCTCCAGGCAAGGCTGGTTCTCAGGGGGCCCCGGGCAGAGAGTGCTGAGGGGACCCCACTCCCCCCCACACACTGCCCAGCACCAGGACCACAAATTCAGACCTCCCTTCCTCCCCGCCCCCCCCCCATTCCTTTAGGGTTGCCAGACTTCAAGTGGTGGCCGGAGATCTTGTAGTAGAGATGGGACTATATAGATTTTTCTCTTTTTGATTATTCATATTTCTCTGGTTTTTATAGGTTTATTATAGATTTGGAAGGTAATGAAGGCCTGGTATATAGGAGGTCTTCTTTGTAGGTCAGGGTATTTTTCTAGCTGAGGTTAACAGACAAGACAATAACATTCTTTTGGCACAAAAGAAGGTAGAAGGTTCATGGTTCTAATTGTTTAGGTTATAACTGCATAGTGTCTGGGTCAAAAGGATCTTTTACTTGATATCAGAGAAAAATACCTTTGTTTGGGTGAGAACAAGCTTTAGCCGATATGACTTAGGTCAGGTGAAGTAAATACGTGACGCTATTGCATAGACACACCTTTCTTTACTTTGACCAATAAGGAGATTTTTATGTAAATGTTGTTTAAGTTTTTGTAACCAATTATGCCTTCTGAATATTATTCTCATGATGATGATGTCATTTTAAGTATTTAACTTCATGTATTTCCTGACTGGGCTCAGAAAGCCGTCAACTTTGATGGGTCCTTTGGCCTAACTGTTTTCCGTATTTCATTGCAATAAAATACAAGAACTTCCTCCTCATTTTGACTTCAATCTTCTATTTTTGACTGGATATTAATTTGTATAACAATCTCACATAATTACAACTGATTTCCAGGTGGCAGAGATCAGTTTCCCTTGGAGACAATGGCTGCTTTGGAGGGCGGGCTCTGTGGAATTATACCCCACTGAGGTCCCCCTCCTCCCCGCACGCTGTCCTTTTCAGGCTCCACCCCCAAAATCTCCAGGATTGTCCCAACTCAGAGCTGGCAACGGTACACCCCACGTACCCCCACCTGCCTGTCCACCCTTCCCACTGCCCACACACACAGCCAGCTTCATGCCCTTCCCTCTGTAGCAGAAGGAGGAGTTGGTTTTTATATCCCACCCTTCACTACCTGAAGGAGTCTCAGAGCAGCTTACAATCACTTTCCCTTCCTCCCCCCACAACAGGCACCTTGTGGGGTAGGTGGTGGGGCTGAGAGAGCTCTGAGAGAACTGGGACTGGCCCAAGGTCACCCAGCAGGCCTCACGTGTCTCAAAGCGGCTTACAATCGCCTTCCCTTCTTCTCCCCACAACAGGGACCTTGTGAGGTAGGTGGGACCGAGAGAGTTCTGAGAGAACTGTGACTGGCCCAAGGTCTCCCAGCAGGCTTCGTGTGGAAGAGTGGGGAATCAAACCCGGTTCTCCAGATGAGAGTCCACTGCTCTTAACCACGGCATCATACTGGTGTGCAGCAGACTGGGAGTGCTGCTGTTGTGACTGTCTGGATCACTGCTTGTACCATCTGCACACTCTTCCCTGGAGGTGCTGGGCAGCTAGGAGGATAGGAGGTGGAGTGCTTGCAAGCGAGTGGGGGAGGGAACGGTGCCCAGGCATGTAGCAGAAGAGGGGTGGGGATCGGTGGCAGTGGGCTCTGGCAGAAGCCCTGGGGTCCTGGCAGGTGCCCCACCTCGTGGTATGCTGACATCAGCCCTGACTCCAGGCGGCACCGAGATAACAGTGCAGTGCAGTCATGCTCTCCTCAGCAAACAGAGAATCTTCCAGCATGGGCATAGAGAGCTCAGATATACATATATTTTCCCTTTCCAATTTTACCTTCACAACAGCCTATAAAGTACATTATGCAGACCAAAAGAGAGACTGTCCCAGGGTCACCAAAGGAGCTTAATTGCCAAGTCAGAATTTGAACCCAAGTCTCTCCAACCCTAGTATAACAATTGCAACACTCTGAATGTCAATAAAGCTACTGCCACCATTAGGAAGGACCTCAGTCATTACTGTGCTGCGAGAACTACACAGACCTTCCTGTGCCCAAGTAAACAGGGTTGTCCTTACCTGTAGCTGCTATTCGTTGAGTGACTGCCTGTGTAGTCGCACACTGTTTACAATACACTATCTGGAAGATCTGAGGCAAAGTGCAAAAAGAGAAACATAAAAAATGTGTTATTTCTGCTTTTGTCTTTGGACCTAGCTCACTCCTGAGGCCTTGAGTTGAAACAGCAACTGGCTACTGATTGAAAAGCAATGGTTCACTTGCTGAATCGCAGTGCTGCAAAACTGTCATAAATAGGGCTGCCAGGTCCCCCCGGGGGGGGGGGTTGCCTGCTCTAAGAGCCCCCAACTTGCTGGGCCGGATCTGGCCGCTGGAGAAAAATCCACACCCAAAGTGCCTGAATTGGGCCGACATGCCCGGTGTGATGATGTCATCTGGGGGTGATGTCATCGCACTGGGCATGTTGTTGGGGGACGCTCTAGCATTCGGGCTTAAAAGTTTTAAGCCTGAACACTAGAGCATCCCTCGACGACATGCCCGGCATGATGACGTCACTTCCAAGGTTTACAACAGATTTTTTCCTGTTAGTTTTATAACAATAACTAGCAGTGAAGCCCATTGTAGCAACAATACAATGGGATCTAGAAAGTAAAGGTGTGTTGTATAAAAGAGGTTTCCCCCACTCATCCATCATCGCAGTGTCACAGACTGTCTGGGTTGTGGTTTTTTTTTTGTAATGTATATGTCACTGTCCACCTCAGGCAGGTGTTCCAGCACTCCACCCCTCCTCAAACCTCTCCCTCTCCAGGCTCCATCCCTGAAATCGCCAGGAATGTCCCACCTGGAAGTGGCAAGTCTATCTCCTCCCCAGGCAAGCATCAACTAAGCTTTACCTGCCTCTCAGTCTTCAGCTTGGCATTCCCTACTCACACACCTGCTGTCGCATCCATGCTCTGAAGCCCTGACTGGCATGTCACAGTGGCTGTCATAGGGTTAGGAGCGCATGATATGTTCAGAAAGTGCGGCACTCAGGCAAGGCAGCCAGTGGATAGGGAGAGGCTGGGAGTAACACATGATGGAGCTAAGTGAGTTAGAGGAGCTCTCTGGATTTCCAGAGATATGTCTGTAACATAGTGTCCTACCGGATTCATCTCTGTGAAGATTCTGGAGGTGGCAGCAGCACCCTGGAGCGGCGGCAGAGCAGCCGCTTGGTGGAGGGGAGAGGCCCCTTCCTTCTGGGCAGCTGTGTGGCCAGCGGGCAGGGGAGATGGCCCCTGGTGCATGGCCGGCTCCCCGCACCCCACCCACCAACCAGGCAATTCTTGCTGAGAGGTCGCCGGTAGGCCATGGGGAAAGGAAAACAGGATCGGGGGGGGGGCTTTTTCTCCTGATACAGCAGTGGCTACCTGGAGCGGCGGTGGAGCTGGTTGATGAGTGGAGGAGATGGCCCCTGGTGCGCACCCGACTCCCTGCCACCCACTGACCCACCCACCCGGTGCTCGCCCCTGCTAGGCTGCTGGTAGGGCTCAGGAAAGTGAAAGTGGGATCTGGCAGGGCCGGCCTTTTTTTGGGGAGGCGGCAGCGCCCTGGAGCCCTTCTTGCTTTCTTGCTTAAGCTCGAATACAGAGTGGCAGCTGCTCTCCAGGATATCAGGCAGAAGTCTTTCACATCACCTCCTGGCAAATCCCACCAGACCACTGTCCAGAAGGAAGGCAGCTTTCTGAGTGTCTGACCTGCCCATCACCTCGTACGACAGTGAGGCCGAGATGCTGGCCTGTGGGTGGGACTCCAGCAATGCAGCCACTGGATTGGCACACCATCAGAGTGACAGGTCAGGACCAAAAGGCTGTGGGAGCATGTGGAACGTTCAGAAGAGTCACACCAAAAGAGAATTATATATAAGGAGATATATACATTCAGCTCCTCTCTAGTACAATTACTTGTAAATACATTTCACTGAAATGTATGTAGATTTTACTGTTTTCTTGACTGCAGAACAATTGATTGTTGGTGGGGATACATTTTAAAATAAACTCTTCCATATTACATAGATTTCCAGTCCATTAGTTATTATCACATGATGAGCTTGTCATACTTGAGCCTTCCTCTAAACATTCAAGGATGTTGCAGTCTCATGCAATCAGCTGATATGTGTGGTTATTTCCATGTTTTGCTAGGACTTTAACTTCTTCTTTTTTAAAATTGTTTTATTCCCTCTCCTAAAAAGGAGAGATATTTCGCTTAAAATTCAGAAAAATAGGGAGGGTATATAGAGGGATAAAGAACAGAGTTGAGTGGTGTTAGTGTGTTAGTATATTATTCCTTTAGTATTAAAAGCTAAAGTCAATAATTTCTTCTGCAGTCAGGCGCTCTTCTTTTCTTCTGTATCTGTTAACAAAAGCAATTAATATGTTAGTAGTGTCCTTCTGAGATTAATTTCCCTTTCAAAGTGTAGTCCAAAAGAAGAAACTTAAACTTTGGCATCTTTTCCTCTTTTTTCTCTCAGGTTATATTTCGAACCCGTCGCTCCTTTAGCTTCCTCGTCTTTCACCTCTCCCTCCGAGCTGCTGTCTTCCCCGCTTAATCCCGACATCCACTTGGCCAGTTCTGCCTCTTCTTCT
>NW_015163129.1:81998-99261 GCF_001447785.1 Gekko japonicus
GCAAACTAATTTATGCAGTAGCCAAATTGCTCGCTCACAACTGTAATGGCAGTAGCTCACAAAGTAGAATTTTTGCTCATAAGACTCTACAGCTTAGAGGGAGCATTGAGGTGGGGGCAATGCCCCCCACAGATGAGCACCGCCCCCTCAGACAAAAAAAAACAGGAAAATGAAAAAATATTATGAAAATGTAAGATGTGTGTGGGGTTTCCAAAATGACCCCGGGCACAGTCAGGGAAGCTTCAGTCTCATTTTCTTTTTTTCCAGGCCAAAAAAATAAATAGATCCCGCCCAGCATACACAGTAAAGCAACCTGGAGTGGAGTCTCTCCAACTGAAAGGACTAGAGGAAGACTCGATGTTGCAGCGGAGCCGGAGCTGCTGCTTCTGCTGCTGCAAGAGGAGCAGCAGGCACAGCTGGGGCACCCTCCCGGATATCCCCCTGCCCCACCAACCAAAATTTTCTGTCTACGCCCCTGAATGGAGGAAAGGAAAAGCATTTGCCAGCACCTCCTGCTGCATAGGATCCACCACGATTTTTTTAAGGCTCTCATTTTAATCCTCTGTGATACCTGTATTGTTTAGACTTTTTGATTTGTAAACTGCCTGGAGGAATCTATTTAGGCAAGACATTTGTAGATGATAAATTTGTTAAATGAACAAACAGCAGCCGCCAGCCGGGGGGGGGGGGGGGGAACAAATCCCAAAGTATCAAAGATCTTGCCATAATATCATCATTGTTGGCACTATCTAGTAAATAAAACAAATATCATAATTGTTGGCACTATCTAGTGAATAAAACAAACAGCTTCCCTCTGAAATCACCTTTTGTCACTGTTCCTGCTCTGTTTATGGCACATTGTGATCTGGATTATATCAAGTGCCACAAAACTCACAAACCCAGCCTGGCTCTCCTTCAGAGGGGCCATGCAACCAAACGCTTTACATACAAAAATATGTAATCTTTTCTTAAAATCTGCCTCCATTCCCAAGGACTGGAAGCAGGGGTCTTTTCCTAGAAAAAGAGCTTCAGGAGCTCATTAACATATGGTATGCTAATGAGCTACTAGGCTATTAGCATAATAGCTCATTAGCATATGCAACGCCCCCTGACATCACCGGAAGTGATGTCAGAAGGGGAAGCGAAGGGGGGGAGGCATATTCAAAAGCCTCCCCTTCCCTTCCCCAGCGGGGGGGAGGGGAAGCGAAGAGAGAAGAGGTTAAAAGTTTAAACCCCTTCTCACTAGAGTTGGGCTGCAGAAGGAGAAAAAAGGGAAGGAAAGAGAGAGAGAGTGTGTAGAGAGAAGGAATGAAAGAGTGAAAGAGAAGGAAAGAGGAAAAGAAAGAGAAGGAAAGAAGGAGGGAAAGAAAGAGCGAGAAGGGAAGAAGGAGGGAAAGAAAGAAAGAGCGAGAAGGGAAGAAGGAAAAGAGGTAAAGAGAGAGAGGGAAGGAAAGAAGAAGGAAAAGAGAGGAAGGAAGGAAGGAAGGAAGAGAAGGGGAAGAGAGAAAGAAAAGGAGGGAAAGAAAAAGAAAGGGGAAGGAAAGGAGGGAAAGAAAGAGGGCAAAGAGATGGGGGGGAAGGTGGAGGGAAAGCCTTGTATATGGCTTCCGGAGAAAGTGCGTGCAAGAGAGATTTAGAAAATGCCACAAAGGAGGAGCATGGGAACTGGAGATACACCTGTAATTGGGCAGCACAAATAATACAAAGTCTGCTAACAAGGAAGTTTCTAATGGATCTCTGTTTTATTCCTGAATATAGTTTCAATATAGTTTCTGCTTCATTGACTATGCTAAAGCCTTTGACTGTGTGGATCACAACAAACTATGACAGGTCCTTAAAGAGATGGGACTACCAGACCACCTCACATGTCTCTTGAGAAACCTGTATAAGGGCCAAGAAGCAACAGTTAGAACCGGATATGGAACAACTGATTGGTTTAGCATAGGAAAAGGAGTACGACAAGGATGTATATTGTCGCCTTGCTTATTTAATATATATGCAGAGTACATCATGCGAAATGCTGGCCTGGATGAATCACAAGTGGGAATTAAGATTGCTGGGGAAAAGATCAACAACCTCAGATATGCAGACGATACCCTCTAATGGCAGAAAGTGAAGAGGACCTAAAGAGCCTCTTGCTCAGAGTAAAAGATGAGAGCGCAAAAGTGGGCTTGAAGCTCAACATCAAAAAAACTAAGATCATGGCATCCGGCCCCATCACTCCTTGGCAAATAGAAGGGGAAGTTGTGGAAGTAGTGACAGACTTCACGTTCCTGGGATCCCAGATCACCACAGACTGTGACAGCAGCCATGAAATTAAAAGACGCCTGCTCCTTGGGAGGAAAGCGATGGCGAACCTAAACAGCATGATAAAAAGCAGAGACATCACCCTGCCAACAAAAGTCCGCATGGTCAAAGCAATGGTATTCCCAGTAGTCACGTATGGCTGCGAGAGTTGGACTATAAGGAAGGCCGAGCGCCGAAGAATAGATTCTTTTGAACTATGGTGCTGGAGAAGACTCTTGAGAGTCCCTTGGACTGCAAGAAGATCAAATCAGTCAATCCTAAAAGAAATCAACCCTGACTGTTCCCTGGAAGGCCAGATACTGAAGGTGAAGCTCAAATACTTTGGCCACCAAATGAGAAGGGAGCACTCACTGGAGAAGACCCTGATGCTGGGAAAGACTGAAGGTCAAAGAAGACGGGGACGGCAAAGGATGAGATGGTTAGACAGTGTCATAGATGCAACCAACATGAAGCTGAGCAAACTTCAGAGGACGGCGGAAGACAGGAGGGCCTGGCAGGATCTGGTCCATGGGGTCGCGAAGAGTCGGACTCGACTGTGCAACTCAACAACAACAAATAGTTCCAAAGGGCAGCCATGTGCTGTGCAGTAGACTAGCTAGATTTGAATCCAGTAGCACGTTGGAGACCAACAAGATTGGGGGTGGTGGTTATGAAGGGAGCTTTGACCCTTGAAAACTCATTCCCCCCCGTTTAAAAAATCTTGTTGTTTTCTAAGGTGGTACCAGACTCACATGTAGCTGTTTCATTCCTGTGGTAGGGTTTGGAGCCACTGGCCCGAAACCTACATATATATGGGTTTGATCCAGCCTGCTTTCCCGCCCAACGTCACTCAATTCTCCTCTCTGCCACATTGCTCATCCCATGTGGATTTTGTCCATGCACGGCAATGTCGCTGTTCTAAACCAATCCCGTAAAAGAGGTCAGTCTGGGACTTCACAGAAGAAGAACCCTGCGTGTCATCCGGCATCACATGCCCAACAGTGGCTGGGGCCTTTTCTCTCTGCTCAAGCAGAGGTTTTGAACTCCCATTAGTAAAGGTTTGATATTTGGCTGAAGCAGATATCCAGGTGTAAACACTGCCTCACCTGTTAGTCAGCAAGGTTACATCCACCATGTCCCTTTAGGTTATGTTTAGGGTGGTTTTGAAAGGGGATTAGACAAATTAATGGAGGGTGAGTTTTGTAATGGACAATAGCCACACGACTTGAACAGAGCCATCAGGATGAGAGACGGCGGGTGTCTGCAGACCAGTTATGGAGACTGGAAGGAAGACGACAGCAGGGAAGGCCTGTTACCCTCATGCCCTCCTTGTGGGTTTCCTTGAAGCATTGGGGTGACCCCTAATTGGGAACAGGATGGTGGATTAGATGAACATTGTTGTATGATTCAGCATCGCTCTTCTCCTGTACAAAGCACCTTAAGTTTATTAATTTTATAGCGCCTTAACACTCCAAAAATGGTAACCAGTTATTATAATGCACTCAGATATTTGGAGGGTGATTTTTTTTAAAGAAAAAAAGAACACACTACACATAAAAATACTATATGTGCATTTGTTAATTTGTTGGAGCGTTTCATTTTTAAGACTGAAAGCCTGGTATGTGTTCTTAAAAATATTTCCATATGCTAAAGGTATGCGATCCTTTGCCAGAAAAACTGGCTATTAGAGCAGCAGGCCAGAGAGAGAGGTTTTTTTTTTAAAAGGTGTGTGTAGGGGGGGACTGCTGTAGAGACTAGGTATTCACAGAGGAACTAAACCAACCCCTAACTACAGTCACCTCGCGATGACCTACAACTCCTCAAATTACAAAAATGAAAAGGTTGTTAGTAAATCTGAGGCCAATTAGGGGTTCTTTTTCCTGGAGACATGATGAAATTTCCTGAAACAAAAACTTTTCGCAAACTCTATAAAATATTTCTGACTTTGGTGGAAAAACAAATAACCTCCTTTTTATCTTCTCATTCCTGAGGCGCAAAGCGGGGCCCATTTCTGTTTATGCAGATGGAGGGGAAACACCCCATGAAAGAGCCAAGCTGCAAGATTCTTGGCACCAGCGGATCATAGTGAGAAGTTATTTTTCAGGGCTGCCGATCTGTTTCTGAAGGAGGAATGGTTGCATGGGTGCAGGGGGGAGAGAAAGGGGGCAGGGAGGGACCACTGGTTGGAAGGACTACATGAACTGAGCTTTGATCGCAGCGTCATAGGTCAGAAGGTCAACAAATCCACTGCTCCTTCAGAATCTATCACCACTCATTTCTCCAGGATACATACAAGATGAGAAACAGGGGCAAAGGGAAGATATGACCACAAAGTCCCTTTCTGCACTCTCCTTTTAAGCCATAGAAACATAAAATCATAGAGTTGGAAGGGGCCATACAGACCACATTCAACCTTCTTTTTAATCCAGATTTTCCTTTCCATTCTGTACTAAAATTGAGTTCAACATTCCTTTTATTTCGTCCCGTCCCCCCATTCTGCATTACATTTCCTCCCTTCAGTGATAATCGTATGAGTGGAGACTGATTCAGATCTCACCTTTGAGGTGGCGACTTCTCTCTGAGATTTCCTGAGAGGTGGAGATCTCCTGTACCTCTGCCAGTAACCAACAAAATACCCGGAGGAAGTTTAGAAGCAGGAGATGGTATCCACCTGTTGAGTTTCTCTGTTGGGTTGACTATTCAGAGATGTGCTTCCTCGAAACACTGTTATCATATTACTGGCCCTGAACTCGCTTAATTTTAATGTGTTTGCTGAGCCATTCTTGATGAGACTCTGGGTAACATGCACAGTTCAGTTGTCATTTTTATCCTCCCAAATGTTATGTGTGTATCGGACCCAGGATCAGTCACAGAGCTTCATGGCCAAACAAGAATTTAAACCTCCCGAAGTCAAACATGCTTCAATTACATCCCACTTGCTTCATCACTGATTTCTTTTGAAAGTCATTGGTGCTAAAGGTTGTTGCATCGTCTACTGACAATTCACTGTGTTCATTCATTGGTCATAGAAATACTTCTGCCTGCTACAAAAGATTCAGTATTATCGGCTGCTAAACCACTTCACTATTTGTCCCTCAATCTTGATCATGTATGAAATAACCTAAGAAATATCAGTTAGGTTATGGATTCTATCCAGGGCTATTTTTGGGCAGGAACGCACAGGAACGGAGTTCCGGCTGGCTCCTGAGTTGGCCACACCCAGCAGGAACACATTAGCATAATAGGCCACACCCAACAGCAGAAACTCATTAGGATTGGCTACAGTAGGTGTGTGTGGCCTAACATGCAAAGGAGTCCCTGCTACAAAAAAAGGCCCTGGGTTTTGACAACAAACAAGGTAAACAGAATAAGAAGCAAAAGGTGGGTGTGGCTGGATGACCACACTTCTGGCAATGGGGGGCTGTGGCCTAATATGCTAATGAGCTGTGGTGTCAGGGTGTGGCCTATTATGCTAATGAGTTCCTGCTGGGCTTTTTCTACAAAAAAAGCCCTGATTCTATCCATTATGAAACTTGTCTTTATAACTTGAAATCAGTCATCAACCCATATAAGGAATGATTCCTTATACCAGAGCTGTAGTTACTATCCCACAATTCCTTCAACCCTTTGGAAAGATCCTAGAAAAAAATAAAATCAAATTAGTTAGCTTTCAGATGTCTAGAATGAAAGCAGATTGTTAACGCAACTCATTTTTCAATTAATTCTAAAACCCTCTTCGCTATCTTGTTATATATCTTTGTTATCTCTCTTTCTGTTATGAATATAAAATCCTCAGCCTAATAGATGTACCCTTCCATGCATCTGATAAAGTGAACTCTGACTCATTAAAGCTTATGCTGGAACAAATGTTGTTAGTTTCTCATGGTGTCGCTGGACTGAGTTCTGAGGGATTCACTGAACAAAATTTTTTAAAAAGATATAAGCGGGTAATTGAAGAGGATATCATAGAGTGTGTTTGGGGCACAAAAAGTCCAGAATTCTGCTTCAGGCCAAGACAGACTTACAGTTTGAGTGAATACTGTGCAAGTGCGACGGTTGAAAAACTGAAGTTACTTCCTGCCACTCCCCATTTGCTCCCAAACTGAGTATCCCATGTGATCACATGGGTAATTTATTTGCAATTTTAAGGGGAAGACTTCTGAATAGTTTTGCAACTGCATCGCTGGTGGCATTCAGCATGGCAGCTGCTGCTGGCAGATGCTGGGTAATCATAAGCAGATCGTCCTTCATTTAAAATCAGCAGCATCGGGCACTCTTGCACCTGTGCACTCGGCAGCACTCATCACACTGGCACGCACTCAGAACCTACAGGATCAAACTACAGTTCTCTTGTAGCAATGTGAGACTGTGCAACATATGTACAATCCAATTTGGAACACTCAGTTAATACAAACATACCCGGCTTGGGGCAAGGCTGAACAACCAGAGACAAGCCATGCAGCTTCCCCTAACAGCACCACCATAGCAGGCTCAAGACAATTATATCTCATTTGTAAAGTTTTTTTTCCCTTTGGGATGGGTTGAGCAGTTGGAGCCAAGGACGCGCAGTGCAAGGATAGTTGTGTCGTGGATCAGTCGGACTCTATCTATTCTGAAGAGGCAGAGGACCCTGCGGAGGAGGGATGGGCAGGTGTCATGATCCTAGGCCTACAGGCTCTAAAAGGTAAAGGTTCCCTTGCTCGAAAGCCAGTCGAATCTGACTCTAGGGTTGCGGCGCTCATCTCCGTTTCAAAGCCGAAGAGCCAGCGCTGTCCGAAGACGTTTCCGTGGTCATGTGGCCGGCATGACTAAACCCCAAGGCGCACGGAACGCTACAGGCTCTAGGGAGGCCTATATTAAAGTAGCTACCAGGCCTACATTTTCCCAGGCCTCCTTTGGATCCTGTGATTGGGTAACGGGATTTGGAGAGAAAACTTGCACCAGTAGAGGAGTAGAGGGTGGTGCTTGGGAAGAAGGGATAAAAGCCCTTGGCCAAAGTGGGAGAGGGTTCACTCCCAGGGAGCAGGGCTAGTGAGGCTGCTACAGAAGGAGGGATCCCTCAACCCAAAGGGATGGGTCAGCTTGAAACCAAGCTCCAAGAGACAGCTAGGAACAGATGCATTAGGGTGTTTTCTTTTGTTTGTTCGCCTACCTTTACTGTTCTCAATATTCTACCAATTATTTGAAAACCAGTTTTTTACTAGACCTCTTAAATAAAACTGTTTATTATTCTGCCTGGGTTCTCATGCCTCATTCGGTCACATATAAAGTAAAAACCTACTGGGAAAGAGAGAGCATAAGGGGTCAGGTGGGTGCTCTGGGCCCTCCCAAGGAAGTCCATATCAGAGTGGTGGCAGCCAATGTTCCCTCTAAGCTGTGGAGTCCTGTGAGCAAAAATTCTACTTTGTGAGCTACTGGCATTAAAGTTGTGAGCAGGTGAATTGGCTACTGAATAACTTAGTTTGCTCTGGAGCCATCCTTCCTGAGCTAAGACAAAAATGTGTGAGCCGGAGGCTAAAAAACTGTGAGCTAGCTCACACTAACTCAGCTTAGAGGGAACACTGGTGGCAGCCTATGGTGAACTTCCCTGGTCCTCTGCTTGCGAGAGCAGGCAGAGAGCCCAGCTCACAGACAGCTACAGACAGCCTGCTACTGGAAGCTACTTCAGCCCTGCCAAACAATGAGCCACAGTCTGAGAGTCGTGACCCAGCCATTTAGTCCTTTGACTCAGAATCAGGCAGCATTCCACCCTCCACCTCGCCTCTCCCATCTCCTGAACCGTTGAAGTGTAGACGAAGGAGGGTTCGCCAGGAGATGCTGGAAAGGAAGAGGAGTGTGCAATTAGCAGCCCAGAAACACCTGGATCTAGGTAATGAGGAGGGGTATGCATGCACCTGCATAATGCAATCCAGCTGCAGAACAAGCGTCTCTGCTATAAAAAGTGGCGAGAGGGGGAGGCTGGTTGTGGAAGCAAGTTGTCAGCTATTCCTGACCTTACTGCCACTGACTCTGCCTTCACCTTGTGACCTTTTGGACTGGATTTCGACTTCGACTCTTGGACTTGCCTCGGACCTGCTTTAGTTGCAAAGTTGCTGACCCTGTGTGTGGGACCTAGAAACTGGACTCTGATCTATGCTGCGCCAGCTGTACCTCCACGTCCCCTTGCTTGCGCGTTGATCTGACTGACTCGCCTAGTGTCTAGCATACTCCAGGACAAGTCACGTGCAAAACCTTTGCCATTCAGAACAATTCTAAGTGACGGATCAAAAGTGAATGATTTTTCAAATGTTGGAGGGTGTTGCTTGCAATTTATGATTCAACTGCAACCTGAAGGGCATTCCCTAACACTCGATCAAATACTTTGGAGCAGGTTCTACAAACTTTGCTCCCTAATGAGGAGGCATAAGGACTCAGACGTACACAATGTTTTCACACAAAAAAACATATTCAAGCATTATTTGTAAAACATCCTTAAGAGAAGGTTTTTTCCCCAAGCATTCATTGCCAGCTAAAGATCTCCATGTACTAGAACATAATTTCCCCAAGCTTAAGACTAATAAAAGTGGAAATATAATGTCTTCAAGGCTACAATGCATACAAGAGCTCTAAAGATTGACATACTTTGATCATACTTGTACGTTTTCATGGAAAAAAACTGCTATTACAAAATGTTCAAACGTGATTTAGAACAGTCCTGTAGTTGAATATACACTCCGTCGAAAAGTTCACTGCAGATCATTGACTGATAAGTACTTTGTTTCGAATAGTTCCTTATATTTTTACTGGGGCTTTGTGGGTAGCTTGGCTCAAGCAGTGTTCCAAACCCTGGGTTTCTAAATCCTGTTTACATTGGCTTGGATCCATGAAATCATTGCCATGGAGAGATGGATTTCTGCCTGCATGGCACAACCTGCCTGCCTGCCTCCTCCACTACAGCCCCAAATGCTGCCTTTCGAAGGTATTTGGGGCTGCAGTGGGAAGGCGTAGGTGAGAAGGCTGGACTCCACAGGCAGAAATTCTTCCATCCATGGAAATTTTCCGGTGGATCCAAGCCATTGCCCACCAATCTTTTCTAGTCTGTCTCCACCCCTCATATCACGTAGGAATCAGGAAAGCCTCCCCCACAAAAAACAGTACCCTGATCAAACCAGTCTAACATCTTCCCCCCTCCATTAGCCCCAAGACTGAATGCCAGTGTTTGAAATCTAGGGCTACATTCATATCACGATGAATAAATTTGGATTGAATGAACCTGTTAGTTTTATCTGAATACAGATGGTCGGCATCAAAGCAGGATTTCAGACTAGGATTTGTAGCAGGTTGGTGAATCACACATCTAGTGACATTAGAAGAACAATACCCCTCTGAGTCACCTGAGCACAGCAGTTTAGGGAAGATGTCTGCCCTGGGGAAAACAGCTGAGAGAAACGTAGAAAAAGTAACATTTAAGAATTAGTGAAGTTATGAGGTAAACATAATCCGATTTTGCTTCAAGGCTGGAAACGGCCAAGCAGTGGAGATACTTCATCGTTGCTGTTACCAAGGGGAAAGTTATCACTGATGTTCTCAGTGAGTCCATCTTTGCACTCAATTTAAAAAAAAAACACCTGATTTCTGATTGGTCCGTTAGTTTTAGTCTGTTATTTATTCTCATTGGTCCTTAGCTAAGAATCAATGAGCTTCGGGACTTGAGACACAGCACTACTTAATTGGCCAAAGGGTCTGGCTGGAGGGAATCAAATCGTTGCCTGTTTTCAGTCTGTACAGTTGAAATTGTCAGCCGTTTTTGATGGAGGACAAAAAAAAAAGGTATGAGAGAAAAGCTGATAAAAAAGCTTGCGATCTGGTAGGGGAAGAGGAACCCAAGACTGATAAGCTGAGGGGCCACTGGAGCCTTCCAGGAGCAGCACCTGGGGGGGGGGGGAAGCACTGGGTTCAGAAGTAGTGTCATTATTTTCAATATACGGAACAGCCAAGAAGTAGTGTCATTATTTTCAATATACGGAACAGCCAAGGAAGAGCCTAAATGGAAACAAGACTTTAGAGCAGGGATCCCCAACCTTTCTGATCCTGGGAGCACCTTTACAATGTTTTATTTATTTATTTTATTCAATTTATACCCCGCCCTCCCCACAATGCGGGCTCAGGGCAGCTCACATAGGGGCCGTGAGTGCCACCACATAGGGGCCGTGAGCGCCACCACAAAGGAGACAGAACGAAGCCCAAAATGGCTGCCACAGGAGATAGAGCCGAACACAGAACCTCCCTCATGAAGCAAAGGATTGCATGGAAACCATGCTGAACATATGAAGTGACGTAGGCAGGATCTGTAGATTGGTTGGAAGCATGATGCAGCCCTTGGGAGGACAGCAAGCCCGGAGGAGGGGTGGGCTTCTACTCCTGAACCCTTACCTCCCCTTTTGCAACACCACAGCTCCCTGGACTGAAGCAAAGCTGCTGCTTCTGCTTTGCAAAAGCAGCTCATGACTACACTGTCTGGTCACAAACACCACACCATCACTTTCACACACACACACACCCCGCCTCACTTTATTCCACAATGGACAGCCCTCTGGTGAGACCATTGGTCTATCGAGGTCAGAACTGACCCTGCTCTGACTGGCAAATATTCTTGGCAATGTTCATGTTATTTAAATTCCCGACTTCCCATTATAAGCCTTTTGGGGAAGGTGGTAGCTGCTTGTCTTTCAAGGAAGGTGTGGAGGCCACAAGTGCCTCTCCTTGGGCTGGGGGATTCGTCTGCTGCTGCCCGTTTTGCTCCAGAAAGGGAGGGATGAGATGGTTGTGGGCCACTACAGAAAGACACCGATGGCTGAGCGTGTCTGCCTGTGCGGTACTGGAGAAATGGATACGATCACGCATATTCTGTTTAGTTGTGGATATTACAATCAAATATGAACTAGATTTATTCAGCCTATACAGGAAAGATTTTCAGGTTTTTCAAATATTGTAATAAGTAATATGCTTCTATCACATTCTAATCCAGCGATCACGTTGGTGTGTGCCAAATTTTTAGCAGCAGCCTATAGAATTCATATGGAGCTGCGGTGGCTCAAGTGGTTAAGACGCTGAACTGCAGGCTGTGGAAGGTCAGTAGTTCAGCAGTTCAAGACCCGGGTGCCGCAAGACGGGGTGAGCTCCTGTCTCTAGTTCCAGCTCCTGCCAACCTAGCAGTTCGAAAGCAAGAAATTGCAAGTAGATAAATAGGTACCACTTCAGTGGGAAGGTAAAAGCGTTCCGTGCACCTTGGTGTTTAGTCATGCCGGCCACATGACCACGGAAACGTCTTCAGACAGCGCTGGTTCTTCGGCTTTGAAACGGAGATGAGCACCGCAACCCTAGAGTCGGATTCGACTGGCTTTCGAGCAAGGGAACCTTTACTTTATAGAATTCATAAACAGTATGTAAAGGTATGATACAGATTTAGATTGTATATTTTTCTCTAATTATCTGTAAATGCCTCAATTTTGTTTTGTCTCTATATTAGTATCTAAATTTCATATCATTATTATTATAGTTATGTTTTGATCTTCAGTTCTCAGTATGTCTGGACTGTTTTGTGCTGGTTACAAACTGTAATAAAGTGATGAACAGTTCTTTCAAGGAAGGGAAATAAAAAGAAATAAAGGAGAGTCATGGAGGAAGGAGAGAAAGGAGGAATAAAGAAAGGGGGATGGGTGACTGGAGCCACACAAGGCGCTTACTGGTTCTCCTGATCCTCCAGTGCCCACGGCTACCACTGCAGCTGTGGCAAATCCTCTCGTTTGAAGGAAGGCAGCCAATCACAAACCCTGCCCTACAATTTTATTTATTCCTATTCATTTAATTCATATCCCGCCCTCCCTGCCAAAGCAGGCTCAGGGCGGCTCACATGTAACATAAGGCAATTAAAACAGAATTAGATAAAAACAGAGCAGTACAATTATAAATATTATAAAACATAAAGTGCCAGTTTATGTCAGATGGCGGACTTCGCAGCATCCTCAGACCACAGCCAGCCAATAGCACAGTCTGGGTTAGCTGGCCTTATCCATTTTCTGAAAGTGGGGCCTGGGGGGGGGGGGGGAGTGGCGGGTGGCATGGCACCCTGTACATGTCACAATGGGGAAAACAGGTTGCCCTTTCCTGTAACTGTTGCTCATTGAGTGGTCACCTGGGCAGTCAGACATGGGTCACTGTGGATGTAGAGGCTTGCTGTACCATGGGGAGATATCCAAGCTCCAAAATTCCAGAGAGCATTCCCTACCCCCCATGCTATTTCCCCACCTTTTTTAGCATAAAGGGGAGAGGGAGGAGCACCCTTCTCTCAGTTCCTCACTGCCACTGAGAAATAAGACTACTTCGTGCAATGAAGAGCTCACCGTGGGACAGGAGAGAGGGGTGTGTGACTGCACAGGTGAGCACTCAATGAACAACAGTTTACAGGTAAGCGCAACCTTGTTTTCATCGTTGTGGTACATGTTCAGTGCCACATGGGAGACTAGTGAGCTGACTTACCAAGTCTTGGAAAGCAGTTGTGAACAGAGCTGAATAGCGATGGAAGTGCCATTTTTCACGGCACCAACATCCATGGAGTAGTGCCTTGCACAAGTGCACAATGAGGACTATGTAGCAGCTTTGAAAATAGCCTCTACCATGGCTGGTCTGTACTTAATGTCAGAACTTTATCCTAGAAGTCTATATACATTGAAAAGCAAGTTGCCTCAACAGGAGGGAAAAAACCTATCAGGCTTCTATGTATGATATCCGGCCCTGGTGGCAAAAGATGTGTAACTGCATTTCTTTACAAACTCCGAGTTTAGCCCAAACAGAAACGTTGCCATTTGGCAGAATATGAATGCCAGGCTGCTGGTTTTCTGGTGTTAAGGATTTGTTTTATGGGATCTGAGAAGGTGTGACTGGAGATTGAATAAACCACATTGTCAAATGGGGGTTGGGGATGTTTGGGTGTAGGCTCCACTCATTGGCGGAGGGGACTGTCCTCTGTGGGAAGAGGCAAGTATCAACCCTGGGCATGGCAAGGGGAATTGAGAAACCCGTCTACCTGGGCTACAGGAGACCAATCAGCACTGCTGACATGTGCTGTCACCTCACCTTGTAAAGAACCCATAGAATCAATGGGAAGGAAGGGAAAGCATAATGAAGGACTGGGGGGAGTCCAAACTACCTGAAAAACATACCCTAAGGAGTTAGCCAGTTTGGTATAATGGTTAACAGTGCACACTCTAATCTGGAAGAACAGGGTTTAATTCCCCTCTCCTCCACATGCAGACAGCTGTGTGACCTTCGGTCAGTCACAAGTTCTCTCAGAGCTGTTCTCTCATAAGCAGTTCTTGAAAGAGTTCTCTCAGCCCCACCTACCTCACAGGGTGTCTGTTGTGAGGAGGGGAAAGGAAAGGAGATTGTAAGCCACTCTGAGACTCCAACTGAAGGGTGGGGTATAAATCCAATCTCTACTTCTTCTCTTCAGGTCCTAGGCTGCTTGGGAGCGATAGGTCTTGTTCGCGTCGATGGCAAACAGGTCTATGACAGGAACTCCCCCATTGGTGAAATGGCCATTGGACACTTACCGTGAAGGGCCCTTCTCCCCTGAGGGACAGGAAGATATCTTGCTAGGTGATTCCCATCATCCAATCAGGGAGGCAGGAAAAAGTTTTCTTACTTCCTGTCTTCTGCGTGGGAGTCACCCTCCCCCTCAGTTCTGGAAACTCCAAAAGCAACAAACTACAAATCTAACTTGAATAACAACAAGGTAGAACAAGTTAAACAGGTAAACATCGAGTAAGGAAGGACAAGAAGTAATCCTAACAGATAAGCTAGAGATATGATGATTTGGGATGGGGCCAAGATGTCTTCCTGTCCTCAGAGGAGAAGGCCCATTCAGGGTAAGTGTCCAATGGCCGTTCTCCCTCTAAGGCGGAAGACATCTTGCTGGGACCTCCTACAGCAGTGTCCCTAAAATTTGGGTGGGGAGCCATCACCTGTGTTTAATATATGTTGGGGTACCCTTCTGCCAAAGGATGCCTCTGCAAAACTGAAACTATTTTGTAATCCTTGATAAATGTTGAAATGGAGGACCATGTAGTGACCTTGCAGACTTCTTCGACAGAGACATTGTTTGTAAAGGCTGCATTGGATGCTGCACTCCTAACAGAGTGAGATGTAATACCCTCTGGGATTGTCATTTTACTACACTTAAAGGCTTCTATGATGCATGTTTTAATGTTCCTACTTATGGCTGATTTGGACATTTCCCTCCCTATGTTGGGCAGGGAAATGTTAATAACAGAGAGTCAGTTTTTCTTATACTCTCAGTTCTAAGTAGGCTTTGAGAGGGGAGCGCAAAAGTTGGCTTGAAACTCAACATCAAAAAAACTAAGATCATGGCATCCAGAACCATCACTTCTTGGCAAATAGAAGGGGAAGTCATGAAAGCAGCGACAGAATTCACGTTCCTGGGATCCAAGATCACTGCAGACGGTTACTGCAGCCATGAAATTAAAAGACGCTTGCTCTTTGGGAGGAAAGCGATGGCAAATCTAGACAGCATAATAAAAAGTAGAGACATCACCCTGCCAACAAAAGTCCATATGGTCAAAGCAATGGTATTCTTAGTAGTAATGCATGGCTGCGAGAGTTGGACTATAAGGAAGGCCGAGCACCGAAGAATAGATTCTTTTGAACTATGGTGCTGGAGAAGACCCTTGAGAGTCTCTTGGACTGCAAGGAGATCAAATCAGTCAATCCTAAAAGAATTAGGACTGTTCTCTGGAAGGCCAGATACTGAAGCTGAAGCTCAAATACTTTGGCCACCAAATGAGAAGGGAGAGCAAATCATGAAATCAGACCAATTGTATCTCAAGAACAAAATCTCATTTATTTATAAGATGCTTTTAGAAACATACTCATTACATCCTTTAAGCTACCAAAAACGTTGGCAAGCAGACTGTGCGGTTCAGTTGTGAAAGCTTGGGCTAGGATATGGGCCTCACCAATTCTGTCTTCTCGCTCCTTAAACATTCGCCTGCAGGGGTATAAACTCCTAATGTGGTGGTATATTACACCTAGTAAGTTGCACCATATTTCTTTGTTGTACTTACCACTCTGCTGGAGGAAATGTGGGGCGCAGGGCTCATTTATTCATTGTTGGTGGGATTGTAAAATAGTAATGACCTTTTGGCAACAGATATCTAGCTATATAAAAGATATCACCAGCTACGACACTGACATGACACCAGATCTGGTTCTGTTGGATTTTTGGAGCGACAATCACATACCTTGGATCCATCAGGAACTAATCTCTCTTCTGTTATTAGCAGCCAAAGTAATAATAGCCGCCAGCTGGAAAGACTCATCTCCAATATCTACTTTGTGCTGGTTTGCCAAACTTTGGGAATTGTTTGCAATGGACAAAATATCAGATTCCATTAAGACTACAGAAGGTAACAACCCCAACTTAACTTTACTTGCTAAATGGTCCCCATTTCTAGACTACATTCAAGAGAACTTTTCAACACAATCGAAACTTATACCATCAAAATATCGCAAATTAATCACTTGTTAATGAAGCATGCTGGTTTTACTCAAGTTATTGACCCACGGTAATCTATATTTATAAATTTTGATGCTTTGAGCCATAACCATAGAACATATTTGTATGCCATGGTATTTTTGTTCTGTTCACCTAGTTTTATACTTAACCTTTAAACAACAATTTCTTTTTTTAAAAAAATTAAAAATGAGAAGGGAGCACTCACTGGAGAAGACCCTGATGCTGGGAAAGATTGAGGGTAAAAGAAGAACGGGATGGCAAAGGATGAGATGGTTAGACAGTGTTATTGATGCGACGAACATGAAATTAAGCAAACTCCGGAGGACAGTGGAAGACAGGAGGGCCTGGCATGATGTAGTCCATGGGGTCGCGAAGAGTTGGACTTGACTGTGCAACTGAACAACAAAATCATTTCTACAAGACGGACACAGCAACAGACTCAAGGTTTCAACTCTGAGACATCAGGTTGCAGTTCTGATGATGGTGTTACCTCAAGGGAGCTGCTCAAAAAGATCTACCACAACTACACAGGTTTCCAAAGTGGAAATCGTTCACTGTGTTTTCTGCTCTTACTAGACATCCCTTTGAGCCCATCAAAGAAATTCCTCTCCAATAAGAATGAAAACTTTGTTTCTCATAGCAGTCACGCCAGCAAGAAGGATGCCTGAACTAAGTGCACTGTCAGTTAATCCTGAGTTGTCCATTTTCCATAAAGATAAGGTAGTCATGATGACAGACTCCACCGTTAAACTGAAGGCAAATTCGACTTTCCACAGATCTCAGGAGATTTGCCTTCCATTGTTTTGTACAAATCCCACTCATCCTAAGAAGAGACTGTGGCATACTGTGGATGTAAGACACACACTTAAAACCTTCATTCATAAGACCAAAGGTATTAGGAAAACTGATTCTTTATTCATCTCCATCTCTCCACTGAATAAAGGATTGACAATGTCAAAGTCGGCCATCAGCAGTACACTTAAGGCCAGCATTATTAAAGCTTACAAAGTTCAAAAATTAGACATATCAGCTGGGATTACTACTCACTCAGTATGAAGTGCCACAACCAATGCAGCCTTCGCCAAACACACTGCAGTTGAAGAGTTCTGCAAATCAGCCACCTGGTCTACAATACCCACATTTGTAAAACACTACAAGATGAACTCCTGTGACTCAGCTGAAACAGCATTTGGCAGAAGAGTGTCACAAGACATCCTAGAAACAGAAGACGGTGACCCACCCAGAAAATAGGGACACTGCTTTGGGAGGTCCCACCAAGATGTCCTCCATCTCAGAGGGAGAATGGACCACTGAATACTTACCATGAAGGGTCCTTCTCTTCTGAGGAAAAGAGGACATCTTGTCTCTCCCGAAGTCATCGTCATTCTTCACTCTTCTATTCAG
>NW_015163129.1:99274-117973 GCF_001447785.1 Gekko japonicus
AGGAATACTTCCTGTCCTATTGTTCCTTTACTTTGCTGTTACTCATTTTTCTCCTTGTTATAATTCGTGTGTGTTGATTCTTTCTTAGTTTAGGAAGTTATTGCTGCTTTCGGAGTTCCCAGGACTGAAGAGAAGGGTGACTCCCACCAAAGAGACTGGAAGTGGACTTTGTTCCTGCCTTCCTGAATGGAGGGTGGAAATCACCCACCGAGTTGTCCTCCTTTCTTCAGTGGAGTAGGACCCTTCACAGTAAGTATCCAACGGTCCGTTCTGAATTTTTTAATTAATTGAAATTGGCTGAGATTCCTCAGGCCCAGGGTTGGCTAGATTCCCCCTCCCCCTTTTTTGACCAGGCAGTATCTGGAATAAAACCCTAAGTGCAGTTCCTTCACAGGCACCTTTGCTCTTTCTTTCTTTCTTTCTGGAGGTAGACATCAACCTCTGCCAGTAGCTGAGGGGATGGAGTTGGGGGGCAAGGTAGCGGGGTGAATTACCCTGAGGGGACAGAAACACTATGCCATAACTGTTTGAATTTATATTGAGGATCCAGTGATCTTGGTGACATCCTAACAAGAGAGGTAGGTAGGAATCTCCTGAAGTCAGGAACCTTTGTTTCTGGTGAGGAGTTTGAGTGACCAGAGGATAAAGTAGGCCTTCTGTAGTAGTAGGACTGGGAAACTGAGGACCTCTGCCTCTGTAGGCAGTAATGCCTGTAAAAAAAAAAAAAAGCCCTTCTACAGGAGTGCTAGAGGAACACCACTCAGCATCTTGCTGCAAGTTTGTCTTTCCTCACTTTAGTGACTGAGCACCTCATCATTCTTGGTACTAAGCAGGTCTGATCCCTCAAAGGGAATATTTTCAATATTTGCTTCTGTTTCATATGGCAGAGCTGTGGATCTCAACCAGGAGAGCTGGTGCAGAGAAATCACTGTGTCCAAACTGCAAGCCAAACAATCAGTGGTAATTTAGTGGTACAACGTTTAGAGGCCTCCAGAGCCAGGAGTTTGGCTAATTTACACTTCTCCTGAGGCAGCATTTCTAGGCATGGGGCTATGCTGTCCCACAAGAAGAGTTAATAGTAAGCCTTTAAACATTGGTAATTATTTTAAAGCCCAAGACAGAGGAGGCATAGATTTTTTCTGCCCACTCCATCCAGCTTACGACCTGCTCTGTCCATAGGAGCAGAACACTGAATGCCCTTGTTCTTGTCCTGGGTGGAATCCACTACCAAGCAATTTGTCATTGGGTACTCGAATAGGAAGGCACATCCAGTTTTGTTGAATTATCGATGCACCTAGCTGAGGGTGGAACCGAGGTAGGTCAAAGACATGGTCCTGGGGTTCTAGCAGGCTATACATTAAAGTCACCAGTGCTGTTGAGCATAGGTACATGACTTTAAAAACAAGGTACGTAATTCTGGGAGGAGTGTAGGAAACATTGATCTCCAAGGACTGTGCTGTACATATGAGTTGTTCATTGTACATGAGCATGTTCTCAACTTGATGAATATATGGATGGTTCCAGCATGGCATCATCTGACGATTCTGAGGCACAAAGTCTTTCACAGGAAAATAAAGCTGATCGTGGTCATAGTGTGGATCCGAGTAGTCACAAAACTGTTCCAGAGATGGATAAGTTGTCTTCCCAAGGTAGCAGAAGAACAATGGAGAGCACTGGCTGGATTGAATCCCAGAAGGGCATACAGATCACAACCTTGGTCATAGTAGTCACAATAGCGATCTTGGTAAGGAGAGCTTGCAGTTGATGTAAGACAATTTCCCACCGGATCCAGTGAATGGAACAGAGATGTATGGTGCATGGAAAATATATATGGCTGACAAGGAACTGGCAGTTCTAACTCAACAATCTCACCTTCCGAGACAGGAACTGGAGATGATGGAGAACGTCTTGAAGATCGTGTTCCCAGATTGGAGACCGCCTTTTCGATGGGTTCAAGGGTTGGCTTGTGCAGAATCAAGTCCCTAGAACAACAAGATATTGGAAACCTGGTAGACTTGTGCGACATAGAGGATTTCTCAGCATGCTTGTGCTTGTGCCAAACTTGTATTTGGTTGAGGCTCTGAAGCACTATACTGAGGTGATGATGGAGCAGAGGGGAGGGCCCTGACTGGAGTTGTAGTTGAAGTCAAGGGTCCCTGGGTTTGGTCTCAAACCTGATGGAAGACTGGAACCATCTGTCAGCAGCGGAGAATGGTGTTGTGCTGGCAAATTGAACATTTAGAAGTATTGTGCACCTCTCCGAGACAAAGCAGGCAGAGTGTGCAGCCGTCTGTGTAGGAAACTTCTGACCCACAGAACCCACATTTTTTGAGAGTTTTGGGCCATAATGTTTGAGCCCATTTGCTCTAGAAAGTAAATTTGTAAGTTTTCTGCATCTGTAGTAATACCATCTCCTTTTCAAGGGAAGTATTTTTAGTGACGGAGCTTCAAGGAGACGATCTCTCTCAGCGGAGGCAGAAAGAGAACTGAGGGAATGGTGGTCCTCCCCCTCCCTTTTATGCTGGAAAAGGCGGGAAACCATAGGGGGGCAGGAGAAAGGATCACCCTGGAGTTTTGGAGATTACAAATCTCTGTGAGGCAGGTCTGTGCATGCACAGTAACCGACGTGAGACTGCATAGGTACCACAACGATGACCCATGCTTTAAAGCAAAGCAAACAGGGCCCTGCAGGTACTGATTTGGGGTGGAAGCTAGAAAAACAGAAACTATGCATATGTGAATTATTCAGGAGGGCATTTTACACAGGCAATCGGGCTATATTATAATGGAATTGTTCAAGAAAAAAATGCCTTAAAGGGACTGTGAACTATATGACCATGCATAGTATGTACTATCCGTTGCAGCCAGTATGTATTATCTCACTAATTTCTGTATTGTTTATTATGCTGTGGTAAAGCTTATACTTTGTTTCAGCTGTCATATTTCTGCAATTCTAACCCTATTACACTGCTTACTGGATGACACATGTCCAATTCTCCCTTCAGCCTCAGTGAGAAAAGTAGACTATAAATAACACAAGCAATAACATAAAGGAAAATTGGCTATTTGAACTGTAAGGGGAAACTAGCAGAGGGATTGTCATCTCCCTCAGTAAAACTGAAGAACAAAAAGCTATACCTGCATAACAAACGTCCAATTAAATAAACCTATTCTTTTATATTAACAGTAGTTTCCTTTGTAAACACTTTTGTAATTTGGTTTTGTTGCCTCTTGATCTTAGGGAATGTCTATCCTGTGCCTAGTAAATATGGTAAGGTAAAGGTTCCCTTGCTCGAAAGCCAGTCGAATCCGACTCTAGGGTTGCGGTGCTCATCTCCGTTTCAAAGCCGAAGAGCCAGCGCTGTCGGAAGACGTTTCCGTGGTCATGTGGCCGGCATGACTAAACACCAAGGCGCCCGGAACGCTGTTACCTTCCCACCGAAGTGGTACCTATTTATCTACTTGCAATTTCTTGCTTTCAAACTGCTAGGTTGGCAGGAGCTGGAACTAGAGATGGGAGCTCACTCCGTCATGCGGCACCCGGATCTCGAACTGCTGACCTTCCACAGCCTGCAGTTCAGCGTCTTAACCACTTGAGCCACTGCAGCTCAATATGGTAAACCAGGGTATAAAAAGAGGTGCCTTTTTTACCTGGAAGGGTAAATACTGGCAGCAGAAATTAAAGTTACATAACAATAAGGTACATTATCCCCTCCAGCTCTGAGTCTCGGATGGCAACATGGTGAAGTTAAATCACAAAGACTCCACATATTTGCTGGGTGTAGGGTCAAGTTAATACACAATAACTTTGCCCTGTTCTCCATACCCTTCTCTGTTTTATCCTCTCAGCAACCTTGTGGGATAGGCTAGGCTAAGAGAATGACTGACCCAAACAGTGAATTTAATGGTGAGCAGGTATTTGAACTTGGGCCTCCCCTGTACTATTCCAACACTATAATCCCTAGATGAAACTGGCTTTATATCAAGGCTCTACACCTCAGAGGTGTCAAACATGCAGCCCGGGGGCCGGGTTAGGCCCCTGGAGGGCTTCTATCAGGCCCACAGTGGAACTGGCTGTCTCCTGCTTCTTCTTCCAGTTCTGCTGCTGCTGCCTTGTCGGACTCTCTCAATCACTCAGGAAAAATAGATAGGCAAGCTTTTGTCCCCTGCACTCGCTGAGGCTCCTCCCCCTCCCCCTTCCAGGGGGAGGGAGGGAATGAGCCAGAGCTTGCTTCCTGGCCAGACTGCCTCAATCATACAGGAGAGAAAGGCAAGCCTTTCTTCCCTTCCATTGGCTGAGGGTCCTCCCCAAAAGGAGGGAGAGAAGGAGGGAGAGCTTGCTTCGCTTGGCTGCCTCAATCGCACAGGAGAAATATAAAGCACCTTTAAGACCAACTAAGTGTTATCCAAGGTATGAGCTTTTGTGTGCCTAGCTACAGTGTGTGTTTGTGTTTTTGGGCTCATTATGCTGTGGCTCTCCTGGGTGCAACTGGGTTCCCTCCCCCTTTTAACTGTATTCATGCCCTCATGATCCAATCTTTCTCAGTAGGAAACCAGTGTGAATTATTCAGATGAGGGATAACAACAAGCCAGTAAAGTGGATTAGGCTGAGAGTGTGTGTCCAGACCAAGTTTACCCAGCACATTTCCTTTGGGGATTTTGAACTTAAGACTTCCCAGATAGTAGGCTGATACTGATCACTGAGGAAGACTATAGTTTTGTAGACAAACACATAGCCCTCAGTCTGTGTCATGGTGCCTTCTCATATTCTTGACCAGCACACAAAGCTATTTATGTACAAAAGCTTGCAATGGCCAGTCATTTCATGTTTTCCCCTGGGCCCTAGGCTCAGAACTCTGAGCATGAGATTTCTGTAGTGAATGTCAATAAATCAAAAGTAAGTTTGCAGCTTACAGATACACACTTGAACAGCATACTTAAGATTGCAACAGCACAGACATTTTGATCCAACAATTCAGAGCAAGAGGTGTCAATTATCAGACACTGTTAAATAAACAAAATATTGCAAAAGTGCTAATGTTTTAAGCATGTTTTTAAGTAAAAAAAAATCTTTGTGTTCTTTATAAAGTTTATATCACCGCTACCTGGTATTACATTTTATGACACACATGGCCCGGCCCAACAAGGTCTCATTTATGTCACATCTGGCCCTCATAACAAATTAGTTCGACACCCCTGCTCTACCTTGCTGCAAGTATAATTTCATTAAAAGAACCAGTGTGTATTTGAGCTGCTGAGAAAAAGGGAGTTGTTCTAAACGACACGAGAAATGGGAGGAGAGTTTTATTCAAAACACTAGTTCAGATTCAGGACCACTCCATTCAGTTTGCGCAATTTAATAATTGCTTCTATTTGGTTAGAGATGTTGAACAAATGAAGTTTAGATTTTTTTTATTAAGCACATTCCACAGTACAAAGCCTTATATCATGAACAATATCTGTACAATTCAACAGTTGTCAAATAAGCTGTTCATACATAAACTTTCCAAACAGGTAACTGGCAAACATAATTACAAGTTAGAATAAGACTATCCCAGTGCTTTGAAACATTAATCTAGCAGGAACATATAGCTGCTCAGTTATGATTAGCGAAACAAAGTCCAGAGTACAGCCAGGATCACTATCATTAATCCCAGGAGCCGAGGTCCTTGGGTGCCAGTCACAAACTGCACAGCTATGTTACACCAAGCACAATCAAAAGTAGTTTCGGCTGCATCTTCAAATACCATTATTTCCCATGGAAAAACATGAATTTCATCTTACACATGCATTTAAAAAGGACAGTTCTCCATAAATACCTTTGTCTTCAGCGCTGCAACAGAAAAGTCTTTCATGTCACAGCTTTCGTGGAGGAGGAAGGAGGGAGGAGGAAATCATTTCCTTAACTGTCAACCATGTTAAAATCTGAGAACATGGGAAATGTGCCCTCTTGTGGATTCTATGACGTTTGATCATATCCAGGTAACTCATCTTGCGATGTCCAAAAAGAGAATCCACAAACTCGATTTGTAACACCCAGGAAGGCAAAGAGTGGAATTCCAGAAGCCGCTCAAAGTTAACGCCTTTTAAACCTCTTGACGTGTGCTTTCATTGCTAATCTGATTTGACAAGCTGGTAGGCGTGCGAGTGAAGTATCCAGCCACAGCTGTTCCACTAAATAAGCAATATTCATTCATTTGTCATTTTAAGTTGGTTATCAACATTCCTTGACCCCCTCAACCAAAGGGGAGGTGGAGAGAGAAAGAAAGAGAAAACAGAAATCAGCAGTGGCAGCAAAGGAAAAATATGACTACGGAATGACAGCATCCATTCCAATTCTGACTGTTGCTCCAAGATCAATCAATGTCACATTTCATTAATCAGTAATTACCAAACGAGCATTAGAAGTCAAGAACTGATGCTGCCCCAGCAATAACTTAAAAGATACAGAGCCAGCATTTGTAGAGAGGGTTTGTTTTCATGTATAGCCAAGCATACAACTAACTTGCCACTGCCAGTCATACTTCCACAGGGGAGAAGTCCCAACTATGTGTGCCTTGGCTACTCCGTTTCTTTGCATCAACGGTAAGGAACATGAAACATCTCCCAGAAGATCACAGTGGAACAGCAATTCATCTCAAAGTCCTTATAAGTACAGCGATCCAAGGGCTTATTTGAATGGACTTTAAAAGATACTTATATAGGCAACTTTGGCCAAAAACATCCCCCCCCCCGACGGTTTTGCAACTACTGCAGTGCGGAAAAACAAGAACAGAATTTGTAATTTTTTTAAAAAAAATGGGTTTGAGAGCTATATCACCCCCCCCTTTTTTTTAAGGGCAGGGGAAATCCTAATAAATACCCTCCTTTGCACTGAGAAGTATTTCTAAAGTAATACATCCCAAACCCATACTGTGCCAGTAACTAGAATGCTTTGATGCGTAAAAAGCTTATGCCTTGGCATCGATGTACAGTATCAGGAGATCCCGACTCCCAGCACTTGGAGGTTACAATGTTATGTACATTATATCTACATGCTTATACAGTTACGGTATTGGAAATAATGAGGCAAGCACACAGGAAGGATCCAACTATACCAAACGTTAGGTGGAGGACGGTTGTCGTTCAGAACACGGTTAAACGGGGGGGAAAGACAGTGCTGTACACCTAAAGTTTAGATCATCTAGCCCAATTTACAATCTCTTTTAAATTAAAGCAAATTACTGGAGCAGAAGTAAACTGTCGTCCAAAATATTACTGAGGCGTTCAGAAATATTTCTTATCAGTCCGACTGATATTCATAGCCAAAACAAAACAAAACCAGGGTCTGAAATCAGTCATGAAATGTAAAAGTCTTACAGGAGGATGACTTTGAAAGCAAAGCCCTGTACATTCTGGGTTATGTGTTTGGCACCCACATTTCACTGAGAATGTTTTTCTTCTTCAGAGTCAGATCAAAAGTGCAAAGCAAATATAAATTAGACCAAGTCCTTCCTTGACATCTGATTCACTCCTGGAAAAACAAGCCATCAGTTCAGTGTATATGGGCAACTGTTACTCATGAAGCTTTGGATCTTGCGTTGCGGTGAAAGAGAGACTGGATTTCTTCTACCCGGGCTCCATGAATTCCTTGGTCAGTTCCTCAGAGGAGATCACTGAGTGACGAAAGACTGGAAAAAGAGACAAGTTGAGATAACAGAATTGTGCTGCTTCGCATCTACACAGCATCTAGAACCACTTCTGACTTTAGCTGTGGCTAACGTCTTCAGGTGAGTAAGAGCCAAACATCCAGCAGTTCAAAGACTGTGGAATCCTGCAAGAAGAAAACGACACGCCTGAATTACACACCACCCAGTACTAGCAGGTTACCAGGCACTGGACAACACAGCTACAAACTCTAATGACCAACGTTCTCATTTACAAGGCGACAAAAAGGTATAGCTCTGATATCCCTCTGTCTTGCAAAGAGCTCAGGACAGAATACTTGATTTCCCGCTTCCCCCTCTTTATCCTCACAACAATTCTGTGATATAGGTTAGGCAAGAGATTCCCAAAGGTAGGCCGAGATTTTCCAAACACGAACCCACCCCATGATTTATGTTTCCCTTCATTCCATAACATACAAAATAATGCAGCTGAAATCCCTTCTATAGCTACTGAAATGGATCTGGGGATCGGCGTTTGTTTGTTTTTTAACCAAAAGGCTTCCAAAGCTTCCCTTCATAGCGCTTTCATGTTTTAAACTAAATACCACATGCCACTATCAAGAAAACATTTTTTAGGTTTTTGTTTTAATGTTCAAATAAAAGGATTATATTACATTATCATATTGTAACAATTTTTGATTGCTACAATAAAAAGGGAATTCAACAGAAGGCAATAGTATTTTCTTATCGCCAACAGTGCCAGGCTTGTCAGAAACGACAGACTTTGCAGAGGCAGAATCGCTGGGGATACTGCAATAAAGGGTGCAGGTTTTGGCTAGAAGAAGGGGAGGCTGACACCAGTTGGGCACGCACATACAACACAATCCAGGGCTCTTTTTGTAGCAGGAACTCCTTTGCATATTAGGCGACAGACCCCTAATGTAGCCAATCCTCCAAGAGCTTACAGATCTCTTCTTACAGGGGCTACTGTAAGCTCTTGGAGGATTGGCTACATTAGGGGTATGTCACCTAATATGCAAAGGCGTTCCTGCTACAAAAAGAGCCCTGAAATTTAGTACTATTTATTTCAGCAATACACAGCAGTGGATAACGAAGTAGAAAACACGAAGACCAACACAAAAACCACCTAGTGCAGGACTGTGTATTCCAACTGACCATTCTTTCCAAGGTCTTAGGGCAGAGAAAAGTCATCCTGTGCCATACTACTGGAAGTCCCTTAAGTTCAGATGTCAGGAATGGAACCTGATATTTTAGGCGTGCAAAGTATATGCTTTACTACAGAGACAACGTCCCTTCCCCCAACGTATACCAAGCTGTCTTTATATTATAAGGAGTCATACCAACTAGGTCCATCCTTCCAGGTCTTAAGAGATTCCCCCCCTCCCCGCCGTCCCGGTTACCCAAGATCGTTTAAGTGGAGATGCCAGGTATTGAACCTGGTATCTTAAGCTGGTAAAAGAGCTGCTCTACAATTATGAGAGCTCACAGAGTTTCACCTCACAGATAACTGTTCAGTGACATAAGCAGTTTTCATGAAACATTTATATATATGAGAGAGAGAGAGAGAGAGAGAGAGAGAGAGAGAGAGAGAGAGAGAGAGAGAGAGAGAGAGAGAGAGAGAGAGCGCGAAAGAGCGAACGAATATATATAAGAGAGAGAGAGAGAGAGAGAGAGAGAGAGAGAGAGAGAGAGAGAACACGAACGAACGAACGAACGAACATGCCTAAATGGGCTTTCGCCCTCCTCCCAAGCCATTTTCCCAAGTGAAAACCATGGTGGGGAGAGAGTTACTTCCCCAATTTTGGTGCTCCACATGGAGTATCTGTGCATGCTTAGAACAACAAAAGTTTACCTTGGAGAGTGGTAAATTGCAGACTGTTATCTGGAGATGTAAGTGTATGTTCTGGATGGAGAACGTGTCTCATTTTGTGCATTGGGGGGCACATTTAAAAAATCCCAAATCAAAATGGTATCATCGTGAGAGCTACTAATGATCTGAAACTCATCAAACTGGAGTCTAAAAACACGTCCTGAGTGTTCCTGGAAAATTGCAAAGGGTAATGGTTAATGGGGCCAGAAGACTCTTCTCACAAGATTCATATTCTAGTATTCATTTTCATACATGAAGGAAATCACAAATTTAGGAGTGACAACCACATTTGTTGCAGGGACATACCCTACCAACCCTGAGCCCACGTTAAGCATGAATGATAGTCCAGCGTCCCTAAATGTGAAGGTGCACTCAGATAGAACTGTGCTTGGACATACAGATCAAAAATGAGGTCCCCTTGAGTATTCTATTGATGGCCGTGACGAAAAAGTGCCGTCAAGTCGCAGCTGACTTATGGCGACCCCATATCGTTTTCAAGGCAAGACATTTTCAGAGTTGGTTTGTCATTGCCTGCCTCTGCAAAGCAACCCTGGCATTCTTTGGGGGGGGGTCTCCTATCCGAAGACTAACCAAGGCCAACCCTGCTTAGCTTCTGAGAGCTCACAAAATTGGGCTAGTCTGGGGCATTCAGTTCAGGGCATTTTATTTATAGGACTGACGAAACAGATCTGTACCCAGATACCAGAAAGCTCAAGTACACTGAAGCCAACTTAGAAAAACCATGTCCAAGGACCATGGAGATAATTCTGGCAATCTTGAAATAAATAAATAGGTAAAGTGGAGTGGAGCAACAAACTGGGACAGAAAAAAATAGACCTTTCACAATGCAGACCTACTCTTCACAGAAAGAAATGGAAAAGCTACTAAAGGAGAAAAACCACTTCAAAGCTGAAGTCATTTCTGCTTTTGGAAGCTCTGGGCAAAGGGTCCTCATGTACAATAGATTACAAAGACATTCTACAAATATAGAACGGGGCCCATCTGAAAACTCAATTGCAAAAAATAAACATCAATGGAATTCATAAATCTGAAATACATTCCCATACAGCTGAATAGAAAAATAATTTATGGTTAGTTCCATTCAGCCTTTACTATATATAACTGTTAATCGTGCCCAATGCAAACTGCCTGCGTTATACATAGATCAAGCATCAACTGTGCCTTTCCCACTGGAAACTGCATTTGCGGCCGCAGCCCCGCATGAAATGGCTTCTTCCCAAACTGCAAAATGTTGAGGACCTCCAGTCCACCCCCCCCCCCAAATAAAAGACTACATGACATACTCAAACTACTGGGGAGGGTAGTCAGGGAAGGTGAAAAACTCTCAGTTGCTTTTAGAACTCTTGCCACTCACCACAGTCTGCAATAATATGAAGGATACAACCAGAATAAAACTATTCTTAAAATGCAAACGTTTCTGTACCAGCTCACTTTACACCCTCACACAGATGCCCAAGTAACAAATACATATTCCCTGCTGCCCAATCTGATGCAAGTGTGTAACGTTTGGCATATATTCTTTTAAAACACTTGGAATCCAACTAAATTCTTAGCATCTGAACAAAAGGAACACACTTCAGATTCCAAATGTATGTACCTTTCGATTCCAAAGACAAGGTATGTATACAAAAAGAAGAAATTGGGGGCGGGGGGGGGGATCACCCAGAGCCTCCTTTTTGTAAGTATCAGGCTAGGTGTGTGCAAAAGTCAGTATTTTTTGGTTTCGGGTATATCAGACCCGAAAAATATCCGTAAATGCTGAATATCCCAAGTCCAATACCGGTAAAGTATCAGAACTGGGGAAATATTCAGTATTCCCGAATATATATTCAGATCTGATATACTGGACAGGAGGCAAGGGAGGCATGTAAAATGCCTTCTTTCCTTCTGGAAGCCAGTTCAGCTTTCCTTGTCAATTTCACTCCCCGCCAGTCAGCTGTTAGGTTTAAGCCATTTAAACCTAACAGCAGACGGGCCAGGGGAGTGAAATTGGCAAAGGAAAGACTCCTGTCTCTGCCTCCCCTCCTCTAGCTGACCCAGGATAGCTAGAGAAGGGAAGGGAGGGAGCCCAGACATGCTTCCATGTCTGGCCTGTGCTTTCCCAACCCTCCCGCTGTGGAAACAAGCCTTCTTTTTTCCCCTTCCCCCTCTGAGATTCTCCACAGCAGCGGAGAAGCAGCGGAGAAGCTCAGAGGGGGAAAGACGCATGCTTCTGTGCCTGCCCTGTGCTTTCCCAGCCCAGTCCCCCCCCCACCGTGGGGGGGGGCTGGGCTGGGAAAGCACAGGGCAGGCATGGAAGCATGCCTGGGCTCCTTGACTGCCCCTCTCCAGGGGCAGAAGTGCAGGCAGGGAAGCCAAGGCATGTTTAGATGCCTTTCTTTCCCTCCCCGAACTGGGAGAGGGAAAGAAAGGCATTTAAGCATGGTTGGGCTCTATGACTGTGCTTCTCCAGCAGCCCTGGGGCAGCTGGAGGAGGGAAGGTAGAGAGGCTTTTCCTGGTCAGTTTCACTCCCACAGCTGACTGGCAAGGAGTGAAATTGACTAGGGAAGGTTTTCAGCTACCCGAAAGCCAAAAAAGCCGAACAAATTCAGGAAACTGTATTTGGAGGCCGAAAAGTTTCCTGAATTTGTATTCGGCTTTAAAAATACCAATAAATACTGATAAGGTATTTATTCTGTATTTTTTTTTTTTTTGGTTTGGGAAAGCCGAGCACATCCCTATATCAGGCCACCTCTTTTATGTTTGTACTTTTGGCAGGCCAGATGAGGGATGTATAATGTGGAAACATAAAAGATTTTCTTAAAGCTGGGATGCGCAGCATATAGATTTCTGTTCAGAAGACAGAACAATTTGAGCAATCTGCTGTTTTGATAACATTTCAGAGCATTCAAATCTAATCCTGAAGACCTGATGCTCCCACAAAAATATGTGCACTAATACTTTGCCTTCAGATTTATATTGCACAAATGTGCAATTTTCATTCTATTGCTAGGTACCAAAAATAAACTCAATGTTAAAATATCGCACATGCAAATTACAAAGACATCACTGTCTACATACCACCAATGTGCGTAAGCACAGTGTACTTGCTGGGGCACGAGGGTCAAGAGCAGCTTGCAAGTCCCAAACTTTGATTTTACTGTGAAGAGTGAGAGGTGAAGAGAAAATTACGAAGGTATACAAACCCCAATGCATCACAGAAAGCACCAGAAATTGGAAAGAGAGGCCACTTTCAGCACATACCCATCATAGGCTCCGCTTACGATCCTCTTGTTATCGAATCTGATGCATCGAACCAGTTCTTCATGTCCTTCTAGTACTCTCAAGCAGGCTCCACATTCGATGTCCCAGAGCCTTAAAGAAACATCACACGTGGCTATTTGAAGACTTACATCCAATACAAATCTCCCTTGTACATATTTTACCATTTCTCTTGGAGCATGAAAAAAAAGTTGCAGCAATTTCCCCTCCCCAGAACTGAGCAGCTGGAGGGGAGAGGGGAGAAAACTGCACTCCACAGGCCAAAGTCCTTATACCTGTAAAAACGTCAAGTGTGGATCCAAGCCCATGTCTATAACTAAATATGAAAAGCCATCACTGAATCACCCTGTGATCATTCAGTGTACATCACCTGGACAAATCTGATCCCATCCCAACAGATTCAGAATTCACAGCCTGCATGAGTCGCTAGTTTGATTGGTGGTGGAAAGTGCCATCAAGACACAGCCAACCTATGGTGACCCAGTAGGGTTTTCAAGGAGAGAGACGTTCAGTGGCAGTTTGCCATTTCCTGCCTCCACAAAGCAACCCTGGACTTCCTTGGTGGTCTCCCATCCAAGTACTAACCAGGGCCGACCCTGCTTAGCTTCTGAGATCTGATGAGATCAGGCTAGCCTGGGCCATCCAGGTCAATACTTACAATAATTAGAAGGCATCTTTTGAACACTGCCCAGTCTCGGGCTTTTTTGGCGGCTGCCTCATCAAGTGTGGAGCTGTCGGCCAGACGTCAAGCGAACTCCTGCCTATTGAGCTTTCAGAAAATTTTACAAAGCAGATCTTGGGAATAATATGTTGGATCCAGTGAATGCCTTCAGCTAAGTCCTCCTCTGTTGGAGGAACACTGAGTAGAAAGGGGATCATTGACCCCAACCCATGATATCTGGGAAGTCAGCTCAGAGGACAGAACAGTGATGACTGGACTGACAGAGAAATGTCCTTGCCCTTTGAGTTCACCGCTTTCCCCAAAGAAAAGCAAAATTGGCTGCCTACCTAATCGTATTGTCTGATGATCCGCTCACAACAAGCCGATCCCTGTATTGGAGGCAAGCAATGCCCCGCTTGTGCCCATTAAGAGTGCGAACAAATTCACATGTGCTGGTGCTCCAGACCTGTGGGGATACACACACATAGGAAAGTTCTGAAAGTCTGCATAAAATAATAGTTTAGAAGTATTGCAAATGCACTTTTCATGCCAGAAGCCTATCTCTCGCCATATATTCTAATACGAAGCCTGGATATCCTTCGATTCTTAAATCTGATGACTGGAGCTGTGAACGGGCAAGACAGGTCTTTCTACAAACCTGAAAATGGCCCTAGATCTGTAGAAAAATGTGTAATCTAAAAATAAAACAAAACCCAAAACACTGGGCAGCTTTAAAAAATCCAAAAATGATAAAAAGGATTGCCTCTGGGGGACTTGATGCCACCTGCCGTGCATGACTCAAATAAGCCTGGCTGCTTGCTCCTGTTCAACAGCAGCTACCCAATGAAAGCCAGTGTGCTGTAGCAGTTAGAGCTTCAGCTTAAGTGTCTGCAAGACCCAGGTTCAGATCCCCATCTTGCTGGGTGATTTTGGACCAGTCACGTACTTTCAGCCTAACCTACTTCACAGGGCTGTTATGTGGATAAAAAGGAGCAGAAGAGAATAATGTAAGCTGCTTTGGTCCCCACTGTGGAAAAAGGTGGGGTATAAATGTAATAAATAAAGAATAAAGATAGCTGAAGATGGGAGGCAGATAAAAGATAGGTTGGTGAATGGCTGAGAAGGAGAGAACGAGGCAGGGAGAGGATATGGGGATTGCCAAGAGGAGGGAAAGAGGTTAGGAAATTCCTAGAAATTGTTTTTTGAGGGGAAGCCTGGGGAGGGCAGGGTTTGAGCAGGGGAGGGACCTCAGCAGGGTATAACGCCATAGACTCCATCCTCCAAAGAAGCCATTTCCTTCAGGAGAACTGGGCTTGCCAACCTCCAGGTGGGCGGCTGGAGGTCACCCAGAAGTACAACTGCTTTCCAGATGACAGATATCAGTGCCCCTGGAAAAAATGGCTGCTTTGAAGGGTGGACTCTATGGCATTGTACCCTACTGACATCCCGGACCTCCCAAGACTCTACCCCCAAATCTCCAGGGTTTTACCAATCTCAGTCAGCCAACTCTAAGAATAACTGATCTCTTTAGATCTGTTGTGATTCCAAATCTCCAATTCCCACCCAGAGGCTGGCAGCCATAGAAGGAGAGAAGGAAGCAGGAAAAGGGGAAAGACTATGGGGGCTTTCAAGAAAAAGAAAGAGGAAATAGTGGGAGAGAGGGAAATGAGTTGCCTCCCACAGGTTTTTGCAGGTTTCCCATTTGTCATATTATTAATAGCTTATTAATGTTTTTCAGATGTAATGCTGTCACATCTGGTATAGCTTGAAATATTTTAATGTCGTTTAATAGTGCCTCACAATATGCATTTTTAAACCTGTCATCGCCAAGTATTCAATGGGCTACTTTCTGTAACAGGAGGCAGGACAATGGGAATGCTGGGACACAGCTCTGGGGGAGCACGTCAAGAACAGCTGTGCCTGAACTATTGCCCAGCATTCCAAAGTTCTGCCTTCCTGTATGTGAGCATGGCCACATGTATGCCATACCACTTTAGCTGATCCATAGCATATCCACCCACCGTCCAGAAAAAGGTCCACTTTGCCAAGTAGTTCTCTTGCTGGAGGGCAAGTACCTATGCTTTTGGACAAATAAAATGTTATTAAAGATAAACATTTATTTCAGTATAAGTTTTCATGAGTCATTGCTCACCGTCAGCTTTGTCATACATATCAGAGGACGTGAGCAGTGATGTTGTCTCTCTCTAAGGGGCCACTGGATTTTTGTTTTATTTTGTTACAACTGACTAACATGGCTACGCCTTAGCACTCAAAATATTTGACACTGAAGAAGACAGATGACTGCAGGTTTGCGGCATGTATAGCGTAGCTCCAACTGAAATTAAAAACTCATTTGGAGATTAAAAAATACAGAAAGCTATCTTATGCAAATATTTAGCAGACAACAGTTGTAGACCTACCCAAAAACTAGGAAATGTTTATGCCACCTTGTCAGAACCGTGGAACCTGCTGCCACAGATGTGGTGATGGCTGCCAACTTGGAAGACTTTAAAAGGGGAGTGGTCATATTCATGGAGGATGGGGCTAACAGTGGCTACTAGTCACAATGGCTACTGGTCATGATGGATATCGACCACCTCCTGCACGAAAGGCAGTGTCAGTTGCTGAGGGTGGGAGGATGCTGAGCTTCCAAAAGGCAGCTGGCCAGTGTGATCAGAACACTGGATTCGATGGGCCTTTCTTCTGATCCAGCATGGCTCTCCTTACCTTCTCAGAAAGCTAACATTAACAGGGAATTTATCGTCACCTCGGAAATGCAGCTTTCCCACCATATTCCTTTAGAAACTGACAAGTTTCGGAAAACTGACTGCTAGCTTACTTTAATGGTCCTGTCCCCGGAAGCGGATACAATGTACTTGTCATCAAAGTCGACAACATTGACAGCCGCCCGATGGCCCACCAACACGCGGCGTAGAGTGATATCGGTCGGTGAGGCCATATCCCAAACGGCAATCGATCTGTCCTTCGAGCAGGTCACCATTAAACCATTACTGAAGCGCAAATGAAGCACTGCCTCGTTGTGATGGATCAGTGTGTTCAGGACTTCGCCGGTGTTCACATCCCACACCCTGCAGAAAACATAATTGGATTCTGGATGAAGTGAAATGAAACCAAGTGGGGAAAGAAACGATTGTGTTGTCTTCCAGGCAGCTCTCAATCTCAATGCCGTACAACAATTTCTAAAAACACACAAATGCATGTATCCCACATTTTTTAAAAAAAATAAAATAAATCAGATCAAGTGAGTTCAGCTCCCTCAGTCAGGCAAAGAAGCACGTGCAGTCATGATGACAGCAGCGACCATCTGTCTGGGGACTGCAGATAAGGCCTTAAAGCCTGCGTGGTGAGTTTATCTATAAGACCAGTCAATACCTTGTGTGGGATGGGAGGACAGCCAACTAGTCAATAACTGAAAGAAAAGGCCAGGAGATTTTAGCTTCGTGCAGTCCATCTGACATCCTGCTGCCAGAACGTGTTCCTAACAACTGCTCCTGAAGGAGGACGAACAAGTTATCCTTGGAAAGAACAAGCTACCCGGCTGCCTTACCTCAGCTTGAATGCTGAGAAACTTGAACACAGTCAACCAATATTGCAGCAACTGCATTGTTCCTGGTCCTAACCCACAGTATGAGGGTTCACACCTTAGAAGAGAGCCCAAGACCACCTCACCCTGCCCTTACCACTGTCTACATTTGGTAGATGAGGCCTCACTAGACATACCCTCACTTCGGCTACAAGCAGGGCCTGTTGCAGTGCTGCCTGGAAGCTATAGAATGAGCTCTCTGGTGAGGTTAAAAGGTAAAGGTAAAGGGGGTGTAAGATTACCATGCGGCTGCTTATGACTTGCTTCAATTGACATTAGGCTGTTTATCTGGACAAACTTTTGGATTTTCTGTTTCCTAGCCAGAGCTAGTACAGTTGTTTTAGACTGCAATGCTCTTTGTTTTGATATCAAAATATGCTTTTAATTACACTTTTAAATCTGCTCTGAAGAAAGCTGCCCCCCCCCAATCCCAGAAGTTATGCTACTCTCTGCAGGTTGTGTATAGTCAGAGTAGCACTTGAGAGTAAGGCACTCCTGGGCTGCTTACGAGGAACAGATGCATCAGCATCTTGCAGGCAGCCTGATGTGTGAAAAGGAGCCCTTTCCCAGCCAGATCTGCACCTCTTCAACAGGAGCAGATCCCAATGTTCCTCGCAAAGTCCAAACATTGTATGGAACATCAGAGGGCGGGGAGTTTCTCGAACGGCAGACTTGCTTTCCTCAGCCAAAACCCACAAGGGTACAGCACAAATCAGCACACTGACTCCGGATGTGGTAGGAAGTGTATCAGGAGTTCCCAAGAAATAGCCCCAAGAAAAAAGCTGGTGGAGACACACCATGGAGAAAAGGCCTAGTGAAGAATTCCTAAAGTTAGTATTGCCCAATTGGACAGAGGTTAGAGAAAATGCCGTTCTAGATTCAAAACTCTTCTTTCTCTTCACCTACATACAGCGGAGGCTGGTCCATTAAGGCAAAGGGGGCAGTGCCCCACCAACGTAGCTCCCCAGCACTCTCCTGTCTGCCTTCTTACTGTCCTTCCCAGATGTCCAAGGGGTGGCAGACTTCCGGCAACAGGGCCATTCTGTCTTGTTTAATGCCACGCCAAAGGCACGCAAGCCTTGTCCTAGAGAGACAGAGGGCTTCCCTGACCTTATGGCTCCCCTCTGAGCCCTGACCGGTTATTAACAAGGCCTGTTAACCTTCTTCCCCCCAGGGAAGAGAGAGGAAAAGAAAATAATGCCCAACCAGTGATAGTATCTGAAGGAGAAATTTTATGGCTACCAAAGCCTAACTTAACTAGTGTACTGTCTTGTCTGCCTCTTTAAACCACACACACATACACTTTCAGAATCAGGATCCCAGGTGATTTTTTAAAAAACACTTATCTGTTTCACTCTGGACATCCCCCTCACCACCTGTAGAGACTTTTGTTGTTGTGAGTAAGGGGCAAGCCTGGAGAACAGGATTCAGGCATGCATCTCACAATGAAATCTTGATGCTGCGACAGCTCCGTCTCTCAGTGTGTGTGTGTGTGTGCGGAATTCTGTTCCAGCCTCTTCCTAGGCTCTAAGAAGTTGAAAGGTGATGGAAACTCACTGCTTCAGTAACTCAGTTCTTGAATTGAAAGCTGGAAAACACCCCCCCCCCCCAAGG